>NC_044191.1:11949727-12072227 GCF_900880675.1 Sparus aurata
TAGGCTTATATTCACCATTGTTAGCCAGTAAGTGCATGCTGATAGTCTTGGATTTAGTTCTGAAAAATAACAACGGAGTCTGAGGATGTGAATTTTAACATTGTGAACTATATGGTCTCTGATTTTGCTTTCTTCTTTTTCCTTCTTTTCATAACCACCTCATCTTTTCATTTGCTAAGCAACGTACTGTGGTGAGCACTCCGAATCCCCGTATTGTGAGTCTGCAGCAAAAGGGAGGATTACCAGCCAACTGTTTGCTGTGTCACTCTGATAATTGTCAAGGATTCAATACTACTTAGAGTAAACGTACTGAATAGCTTGCGATTGTATTTGATTTTTTTTTCTTCAGTGTTGAATACATGGTTCTGTCTGTATACTCAGTATTCAGTATGCCCTTAAATCATAGAAATATAAAGACATAGCTGGCTGGTGTTTCATATAGTAGGATATTTAGAAAGGAATCTTCATTTTCCTTACTAAGATTACAAGGTGCCCTACGTGGCATCTTCGATAAAAAAATGTTTCTATCTATCAACAGGTCAGGGTTCCTACAGCTGCATAAACAAGGAAACAAAAGCTCATCTTTTTTTTCTTATTTACTCCTCTTTACAAACTATTTATTTCAATCCTGTTCTTTCATCCTCTAAACGCAATGTATTCAACAGTTATTTTCATTCCCTAACCACCATGTCTCTTATTTACTCCTTATTTTTTCCTTCGGCTTCGGAGCAAAGCAATTGTGTGAAATGTTTAAGCCTTACTGTGTGGTTGATGAAAATAACAGCAAGCAAAACAAAAAGTCACTACTGCTGCTGGACACGTGTTCTTTTGTGTCTCTTTCGTACCCTGGTTATGCCAACAAACACACCTTCAGCCTGCGTTATAAGCAGATTATGAGTAATTGTAAGTGTGTATGTTTTTTGAAGCGGGGGTGGTGCAAGGGTGAATGGAGATTCCCTCCTTCCCATCAAGTGGCTTTGCCTTGCCTGCCGGCCGCCCCACTGGGCTGGGGTTTGATTCTCCCCCACTCCCTCACTCTCTCCTTCTCAGGAGCACCTATGTGGGTGAGTGGACAGGTCCTGTGCTTGCACACATGCTGGTAATTGTAAACACATATGCATAAACACACACAGCAGCTTCCTACTGTGTCACCAAGCAGACAGTAATATACATATCGGAGCTCCATGCAGCAGGAGGAGGTGTTGCAGCTTGCTTATTTCTTATTTGCGGTTATGTAGGCAGGGATCTTTTTTCTTGAATAGTGTTAAGTAGCCCCATACCTCTCTTTCTCCTCATCCCACTCCTCCTATTTTTTCCTCCACCCATTCCCGCCCAGCACCTGCGAGAGTTGAGGGTCTACCATGCCCAAGTTGACCACATGTTTGCAGGGTCAGCCAGAGTATCTGGGTGAGAGCCAGCCTGCTGAGAGCCAGAGCCAGGGCAGGGTTTGGTTTGACCGACGACGAGACCTGGAGTGTGGGCAGACTGAGATGGAGGTGGGGGCAGGACTGCAGCTCTTGTATCCTGCAGATTAGAGAGATACACCGCCTATACACACAGGATGGGCTTTTCAACATAGCACACTACCCTGGCCATGACTGCCGGAACTGGGGAAGTTTGTGCTACAAGTGTGTGTGCGGCATGATGTCAGAAAAAGGCACTTTTTTTTTCTGGTGGGCAATCGGAGCATAAACTTTTCACCCCACTTTCTCATGTGATCTGACTAAAAACAGCATTCCATGGAAAACGCATGCGCTGTGCACCTGTTTGAATGTGTGTGTGCTGCTTGTGTGTATTTCTGAGCTAATAGCAGTAAGAGTGGTGGACTGTGGATTACTTCTAGATCAGACAATTATCCTTCCACCAGTCAATTCAAGGTCAGTTTTATTAACCCATTTAGTTGCCAGCAAAGATTCTTCAATCAAGTGTGTCTGAATGAAGGTGCAGTTTCAAACATATCAATTAATTACGTTTTTTGTATTGTTTTTCTGTTGTAATGGCTTCTGTCACATGTGTTTTTTTCTGGAAAAGAGTAGTAGCTTTTGTACGCCAACCGCTGCAGTCACATGGGCTCTTCACATGTGTGTGTGTCTTCTTTGAGTTTGTTGCTCTGCCTAATAGCCCTGGCAAGTGAATGAGCCCTGATGTTTGGAGCTTGTTTAATAGGCAGTGCGCGTGCATGTGTCTGCGCTTGTGTGCGCTCAGTCTTTAGCGGTGTGCCACGTCTCAAGCCCCTTATTCTTGGATAATTGTGCTGCAAGTCCTCAGCCTCCCCTTTAGCCTGAAAACCAAGCTCATTGCGGCCCCCAAAGAGCCCCCTGACAAGGTAGAGAAAAAAAAAATCCCAAGTTGTCCTTGTGCATAAAAGTAGATTCTACTCTCCAACACCTTTTCAAATTAATATTTGTGATGGGCGCCATTCTGCCAGCCCCAGTTTCTGTTCCCCGCCTTTGTTCCTGCGTTTGATGTAATGGAGGCAAGGACAAAGAGGAGAGCAGGCAGAGTGTGTGAAAATGGTAGTTAAGTGGGCTTAAGGGCTCCTTCAGTACCTTCTGAAAGGCCCGGACCCTGAATAGGACCCTCGCACTGCTAAGCTGTAGTGCAGTAAACAAGACAGGTCCAGCACAAAGGTGCGTCTCAAATGAGCACAGACACCCTCCTCCTCTTTCGCCTCACCCCGTCTCACCCCGACCTCCCACCCAAATCTGACATCTGGCCAATCCCAAGATCTGCCTGAGTCTTCACTCATTCCCCCTCCCTTTTTATTCCCCCTTCATTTTTTCGCTCTCCTTCATATCTTTTCTCTTGTTCTTTAGTGTTTCTCTGCACTCTCTTCTGGTGTGTGTGTGTGTTTGTGTTTTGTTGTCCTGGTCCCGGCTGGACGGCTTGCTCCCCCTAGCCAGCCCTGTCCCCAGTGCTTGGGCGGTTCGGCTCTTTTGTTTAGTTAATTGCAATGAGTATAATGTACTAGTCTCTCGGAGGTCCACGAAAGACAATTAGACAATCCCAAGAATTTAATGAGACACCAGCAGCCCCAATCCCCCATACTCTCCTTTGAGAAACACCCTGCTCTCCGTTGGCACCGAGTGTGATGTAGTGAGGAGGGGGTTGCGATGCAGGTCTCCTGTCTGTGTCTGTTTGTGTGTTTACCAGATTGTTGGTCTACCCATCAGAGAAATCACCAGAGGGAAAACCACAAGAGATAAAAAAAACAAAAAAAAAAAACAAAATAAAGTATTCTATCTAGATTTTAATTCTGCATTTATATGGCAAATTTCCAGGGCTGCCACGCCATGGGATTCTCATCTGAAGAATTGCTCTTCCCGGACAGGACAGACTTCCCGGGAATGTCCGTGTAATTATTAAGAGCGTTTATCCTGTTCACCCAGTGAGGGGACAGAACACTTGACAGTGTCATCCCGAAAGGAAGAGCGATGGCTGGGGGGCCTGGGCGATGGACGAAACCCTGGGTGGCCCTTTAAGGACTTCTCCCCACTCCTTTCTCTCACTCCCTCTCTCTGTCTTTTTTCTGTCTCTATTATTTCTCCCATGGTGTTCCCTTTCCCTGTCTCTTTTTCTGTCATACATTCCATCGTCAACTCTTTCTATGACCTCTCTCTGGATCATGCCAAGATAAAGCCAGCCAGCCTTTAAAACAGAGGAAATATTCATAAGTGATTCATTATATCTCTTCACCTCGCATGGAGATTAATTAATAATATGCCACTGTCAAGTGCCAGTTATTCACAACCTTAAACCCTACTCTTGTACCATGTCATGAAGGAAAGAGTTTTTTTTCTTACATTCCTTTTGTTTTCCCCTTCTCTCCTCCATTTCTCTCATTCTTTCATTCCTGTGCTTTTTTTCTCCCTGGCTAATCATGGTGTTACAACAAAAGACGGGGCTCCATTATTGCATGTGTGCGTCCCAGAAGAAAGGAAATGAGAACGGGACAGAGGGTGGCCGTGGCCTGACACCGCACTATTAATCTTCCAGTAAAGCCTTGTCAGGCAGAAACGGACACAAATGGATCACTCCCATTAACTGGGGGAGTGTAGGTAAGGGCTTTAACAAGCGTTTACCAGAGTCCATTTTCTCACTAATGAAGAGGGGGAATACGCGACCTCCCAGCCAAACCTGCCAGACCGCACTTAAAGGCCTGGATGGAGGAGAAAAAGAGGGAGGAAGAAGAGCCTGAGGAGGAGAGAAGAAGATGTGAACATGGATAAAAAGCTCTGCTGTCACTGCTGACATGTTGTGTCAGGCATGGTGAGAGGTTAAAGCTTGAGCCATCCTACTGTTCACCCTCCATTTCTAACGTCATGGAAAGGACTCTGACATGGGACTGACTTGAGCTCGTCTCAGAGACCTGTAAACTTTGGTCTGGAAAACCATGGCACTCACACCAAAGTTGGATACCTATTTTCACAAAAAAAATTCTGAACTATCATCATGCCCCTTCCTGCTCAAATGGCCACAAGCAAGCTAAAGTTTGACACCCATATTTGGCCACAGTAGATGTGCACACACACGCACACACACACACACACACACACACTGTCCTGTGTTTTTTTTTTTCCAATTTCTGTATCAGATATGCACGCACAAGGGCGCACAGTTGTCGCATTCTTTGACACCCCAATCTTTTGGGAGAAAGACAGAGGGCCGCTCTGGTAGGTGTCATCTCATAAGGGGTTTGCATTTATGCGCTATGTTTTAAACATGTGTCTGTCATCTTCCCGAGCTGTCTCCGGAGCTGTCATGTCTGTGGCCAGAGTTCTGTCCATGCAGCTCTGAAACCTGCTGGTACTGTGGGCACGGCTCTCCGGGATGTCTCCGCATCACAACAGCGCTCCCAGAGGGGGGTGTGTGTGTGTGGTTTTGCATGTATGTGTGTGCCGGGTGTGTGTTTGTATCTGCGAGTTAGCAGGGGAGACTTGGACGTTGAATTTCTAATGCATGAAGTCCCTCGTCCCTTGACGCGAGTTGGACGGGCAAGTGATGGTTTTTTGAAAAGCCACATGATAATAAGAGATGTGCTGGAAACATATCAAGGACCGAGCTGTGGTGGCCAAGTGTAATTCATCACAGCGCCTCCAGATGTCAAAGTGGAGTTTAACACGCAAACTGATCATAGAATTTCAGTTGCACGAGTTAGTCATTATGGATGTCTGATTTTTTTTATTCACTCACGGTTCCTCTCTCCAAAATGATATCCATTCACGTCGTGTACTCGCTGAATGTCTCTCTGCTTGTCCTTCCCCGCAGCCATGACACCCATGTGGGAACCCCTCTGGATGGGTTCGTTGTGCATTAAATTGGCGATAAGGCCGTAATATCAGTAGATGGATGCATTTGGCTGTTGTTTTCCTCTGTGTCAAGTGGCTTTTAACAATGAGACCAGTTTCCCGACCGCGGCCAGATCAGTGGAGCTTGCGTCATTAAAGAGATAGCAGCACACGCTGACCAGAGTGATACCGGGGAATGAGCAAGAGAGGGAGAGGAAGAGAGGCGCGGCCCAGCCCGTTTGTCTGTTATCACTGACTCTGTGTTCCACAGGCTCCCAGGGGAAACTACAAGACGAGAGGAAGACTTCACCTTCCTCCTCCCAGACAACCCCCCCCCTCCGCCCCGTCTTTTCCGAGCACTCCCGCTCCTCAGCAGCCCTCCCCTCCCGCCCCCCACGCCCCAAACATTTTTAATTATATCTTCTCCCAAGTACTGCGGCTCAGTAACCAAGGAGCTGACATTGATGCATGTGCTGATAAATCCGCAAACACTGGAAACAAGATTAACAAAGATTTTGAGGAAAGGGTGACAGCTAATTTTGCGCAATGGTCGGCGCCTCATTCAAGAGTGATGTTTTTGATAGAGCGAGCCACGCCTGAGAATTCATGCTCCACACAGGGGAGGAGGGGGCGCGAACACAGCGCGAGGAGTTCCGCGGCATTTGCACTTTTTAAATTGTTCCTTTTTTCTAATCTTCTCCTCTCTCCGTCACTCCAGTCATCTCTCCTGGTGCTTCATCCCCCCTAGTGAACATTTTGCTTCTTTGAGGATTTTTTTATTTTTTTTTTTTCCATTTCGTTGATGCACCCACAGTTTGCCTCACACGCCATACTTCATATGACTGAGTGAACCAGGAATTAACTTTCATTAACCTAATATGATAGTGTTAATTTTTTAATTTCTGTATTTTCGCAAAGAGGACAACTTTCCCAGTGATGGCCAAAGAAATACGCACAGCACATTCATTCAGCTTCTTCATCCGTCTGTGGTGATTATTCTGTTGTGTGTGTGTGTGTGTGTGTGTGTGTGTCTGTGTGTGTTTGTGTGTATATGTGCCAGTCTAATCAGTGTGATCTAATCAGCAGTGTGTACTGTGGAGTCTGTGACATGCCACTCCAGGCCCGTGGTCCTGTTTCTGAACTGGCTCTCAACCCACTGAGACACCGATACACACTCCTCTGAGAGAGATATCAGTCTGCCTCATCACCCACATCCACATCCACACACACACACACACACACACAGACACAGACTAGGAGAGAGAACGAGATAACAATCATACTTCCACAGCTGATTCCCTATTTTCTCACACAACCCTACCTCCTTCTTTTCTCTTTCTCCTCTCTGCAGCCAATTCCAGGTCTATACAGTAGAAACATCTTGTAGATTTCTTTTGTTCTTATTTCATGCCTCTTTCTTTTTTTCTCCTCCCTTTTTTCCACCTCTTTATGTGACATCTCCCTCCTCAGAATCGCCTCCCCTGTCTGTAGGCAGCTGACAGCTTCTTTCACTTTTCTTTGTCAATTTCTCCTTCTCCCTCTCTCCCTCTCTGTAGCTCTCTTTTTCATCTGTCCCCCCCTCCATCTGCTTTCGCTTTTGTTTGCCTGGCCCCTCTCCCATCCCAACTTGATAATGAGGAATGCGGTGTGACCCTGACCTCCAACCACCCTGCAACCACCTCCGACCTCTCCAGGTGACCTCCGGTCCCTGTTTTGACAGCTTGATTAATTACAGAGTGTTATGATTTATGAGAAAAGCAGTATGTAAAAATAATAGACAACAGGTGGTCTTAAAAAAAAGTATTAGATTTGAAAGAGCTTCTAGTGAGGGTTGTGGTGGTGGTGGGGTTGAGGGGGTTGCTCTCTGTGTGTGTGTGTGTGTGAGAGAGTGAGAGAGAGAGAGAGAGAGCTGAAGAGAGAGGATGTGTTTTACAGCCGCTTTCCATGGTAAATTGCTCTCAACCGTTTTTGAAGGCTACATCGGGTTAATAGGAAAATGTCTATTGCTCCATGCATGGTTTCCTTAGTTGCCACAGCGTGGATTTCTCTTCGTGTATTTAGCCGTACGGCGAGAGGATGAAGGGGATTCCAACATACATGCGTAGCTCCATGTGTGTGCTGCGAAGCATAACCCCGGCCATGTGGTAATGACACTATGGAAAATGTGCTGGAACACACAGACATGCATGCATACGCACACACAGATACACTATATTCTACGCCACCTCTTTTCTAGGTTACATCCTGTGAAAATAAGCAGAGTAAATGGCAGGACAGAGCAGCCATAGTGTTTACCCTTCACACTTCAAACACAGCTTGTGATTGGCTGTGGCGACCTCCCCTGACTCATGGACCTGTGGTGCAGCTCCACTTAGAGAGAGGTTAGACTGTTGGTCCGTTGGATTGTGTGTGTGTCATTGTGGTTGTGTGCGTAATACCATGGCCATCACATTTATTGCCAGTTGCATTATCGCAGCCTCTTACACTCTTGTGTACAATACCACAGTAGATAGAGAGGGATCTTTTACACATAAGAAAGCAAATTTCATCTCATGAAAGGTCACGCTTAACATGAAATATCACACACACCTCACATAGCAGCAGTCAGTAACATCGACGGGACCACCAGTTCTCTCTGTGGCTCGCCCTCCTAGGTCACAATAACAGGGCAGGGGTGAAGGGATTCCTCTTTGACCTTTGACCCATGAAGGTCATAGTGGTCCTGTGATGTTCAGTAAAAGTAATACCCTGGGCTCAACAGCACGGTCTCATTATTCATCAACACAGCGTTGTTTACTGGTAGATGACACCAAGCGTAGCACACCTACACATTTATCAACACAACTGAGCATTTAAACCTAAATGTGGAGTTAACAGTACTGTATTTTTTACTTTATTCTTTATTATGATAATAATATGCAAAAAATGTGCACAAAAATAGCACATGCTACATAGATGCTCTTAAATCATCATCTATTAATTACATTTAAATGAGACGTTATTTCTATATTTGCCAGTACTGTAATCTCCTTCTTTATAATTTACCATTGCATACACACGTTCTTGTGTATTATTTTACCATGGCGATGGGTATGTGCCTTAGTCCCTACCAACACAAGCATGCATACATATGTTCATGTGTCTGCAGTGTTTAGAGGTGTCCTGCCATTGACCCCGGCTGGCTCAGTCTGTACATATGGCTGTGCGTCTCGCACCCACCGTGTGTGTGTTCATGTGTGTTAACACACTAACTACCTGTCCAGATGGTAAAGTAGAAACATTCATCGACAGTGCTCTTGAAGAATTCACATGTTGGTAGGATTTCTTGACTTCAGTCGAACTGAGCGCAGCACTCACTTTTTGGTCTCATTCAGAGTCATCGTTGGATATTTCATTATCACTGCAGAGGTCAGGGTCCTTATTTTTGTCCAATTTTGCTCAGAAATTAGATTTGGAATAGCAGCCCAAATGCCTCTTTATAACCATAATCATCATCATCATCATCATCTTCATTTAGCACCGATTCCTTCCTTCCTAGGCCCATTGAACTCAGGATTTGTCTGTCTTCCATCCTTCCATGTACAGTTATTAGTGGCCTTTAGGACAGGGTTGCTCCTGGGATGCCTCCACTCCTCTTCTCTTTTTGTGGCTTCTCTGCCTCCCCCTCTCTGCTCGCCTCGCTCCCTGATTTATACATTAAATAGTTAGGCAGGAGGACAGGGAGACACCTATCATTCCGTGATCTATATCTCTCTGTGCCCTCATTAAAAATACATGTGTATGCTTAGGGGAGACAATATAGAATATATAAATCAAAATGCTAACGGCGTCAGAATAAGCCTCCTGTATTTATTTCCCCATAGCTTTCTCTCTGTGTGCTGAGTACTCTTCCTGCTTACTGTATTTCCTTTGCTGTGTATGTGGCATGCACATGTTTGATACTCTAATATTAAAGTATACTTGAAATACTATTAATTTATAATGCAGCTGATTTGATCACTGCTGGTAGAGACATGGGATACTGAAATTACTTGTATGATTGTAAAAATATGCAATGTAAAATAGATAACATCAAAAGTTATGCTCAACTTTTAGAACCATTCAAATATTTGGGTCTCTGCTATTACACAGCTGGTGAGACCTCTCTGTGAGTTTAGATTCACAGTTGCGTTTTTGTGAATGACACCTTGGTCTTGTGTAAAAAAAAGAAAAAGAAAAGAAAATTGACAAATGACTTGTGTAACATTTACTTGCACAATCGATAGCTCTGACAATTTCCACCTGGACGGTGATTAATGCTACATCCACCCCCAATCTAGCAACCCCCACCCCCAGCCCTGCACCTCCCTCTGTGTGTGTCGTGCTGTGAGCAGATGAAGCAGGCCTCCGAACTCTGTGTGTGTATTGTACGTGTGTGTGTGTGTGTGTGTGTGTGTGTGTGTGTGTGTGTGTGTGTGTGTGTGTGTTTATGTGGCAGTGTCTGGCCAGACGCTCAGATGCTTGATCAACCATTGAACTTCACAGATTCACAGACTTCAGCTATGGTAAATAATTGACACATAAGCTGGCTTTGGCGTTGCACGGAGTGAGTTACTCAACAGTATCTGTGCGAGTGTCTTTATGTCTATCCTTTTACTTAGGTGCTGAAAATAGACAGATCGTGTGGAGCGAGACAGGAAAAGAGAAACAGAAAGTGAAACAGAGAGAAAGAAATGTAAATGCGAGCATGAAAAGAAGCTGAGGCATCAGGGATCAGAAGCTGTGCTATTCTCTTCACTTCCTCCACCCCACTGCTCCACTTTGAACTCATTTATAAATATTCAGCTCCACATATAAACAATATCCAAATGAGCCCAGACATCCATGCCAAGGTTAAAAATGCTGCTGCTTATTACAGACACGACTACTTGACTTGCTCAAAAGGTTAGCGTCTCATTCTGACCTAAACTATTTGTGCTCATTAAGATCAAGAAAAAGACAATCATTACCACTGAGTCTTATTTACTTTGACCAAATTAGTGTATGACTACATTAGTCTAAGCAAACACCAAATACAGTCTTTGAACTCGGGAGTTAAAAGTCGAATTTAGAGAAACTTAATTAAATGTGTACTCTTTATTAGAGGAGAAATCCATGCAGTGGGCGATTTGTTTAAAATTAACTCAGGGGGCAGATGGGGAGATGAAGCTCCGGCTCTGTCTTACTTTTCCTAAGTAAACATTTGTGTTGGCAGTTCAATTGATCGCTTAAACATACAGAGATGTGGGGTTAAGCTGAGGATCACAAAAAATGTACGTCAAACACACGTATTTCATAGGTATGCATTGAGATTTATGACACTTAATTTAGGTTTAACATGCTTAACTGATGTTCTGATTTCATCTCATTATCCTTTACATTTTGTTGTCTTTTTAGATAA
Organism: Sparus aurata; assembly: GCF_900880675.1. Lineage (NCBI taxonomy): Eukaryota > Metazoa > Chordata > Actinopteri > Spariformes > Sparidae > Sparus > Sparus aurata. The sequence continues at coordinate 11,960,435 of NC_044191.1, forward strand.
ATGCTACCAAATTATTATTTAGTAACATTTTGGTCTCCTCTCCAAATATTTGCATGGCCCCTTGGGAATCTCTAGTTATCAAGAGGAAGATTGATTTTGTGCTGACAGGCTGATGACAATCCCGTCTCATCGCCTCTCACATCACCCCTACGATCCACACATGTCTTTTCATAGCCCCACTGGTACAGTAAGCTCTCTCCCACCCTTCTGCTCTCAGAGAAACATAGCTGTGTGTTTGCTGGGTATGGGGGGTCTCAGACTGGTGCTGTGTTAAAATGAGAAAGGGGGCACCGTGACTTAATCTGACATTACTGTGCGATCTGTGTGGTATCTCAGCCTCGGGGAGAGGGGGAGTGGGGGGAAAAAAAAAGAGAGAGAGAGGGAGAAAAGATGGGGATCGGATGGATAAAGGGGCCCTGCATGCAAAAAAAGCTCACGTAGAGACGGAGACAGACAAGGTCACACGGAGCAGGGTGGCCCTGACAGAGAGGGAGACTTGTTATTACAGTATTTACCTACCCTCTCAGCTGCTTCATACCTCTTTATTGAGGAACAGTCTGTGCTTTTATTGTCTTCCTCCTTCCTGATTTTAACTTGTATCTGATGTCACTTCAGCCACTACTAACTGAAATGTAAACAAATTGTGACAGGGACGCTTCGCCGTCGCTTATTTTCCATCTTAGCCTTTCTTCTCGGTCAGCCATTGTGCCTCGTTCAGATCTCAAACACGACTGTAGCCTGCAGACATCCCTCCCCTCCTCATCCTCTTATTGGGTATGCCATGCTGGGTGACCCTTTCCCCCTTGTCAGTCAAGCCTGAGTAGCGAATCGGGAGCTGCGTATCGCAGAAACAAGGAAGTGGAGCGAAGGCTGCTGATAAAAGGGAGCGCCGTTTGCCCCCCGACAGAAAAACTAATAAAGTAAGCTGCCCGAGATCCAATTTCAATGGATACCTATGGGCTGCACGTTAATTCTTGAAATGTAAGACGAATGCACACGGATACATAAATACACTAAAATACAAGTGCAATGCAAAGAAGAACATTTATACGCCCCATTCAGCCAACAGCCACACATAAAACCTTAAATTTACGCAACCATACCATTCACTTTCCTCACCGCATGCACCCGTGACCTCTATCAGCCATGCTTTGTACCTGTCAAGTGCTGTCCTTTTCCCTGTGCCCAAAGCCCTGCTCACTACATGAGAGCTCTCACATCAAAGCTTTGCTGAGCTCCACACGCACAGATGAAACACCCTCTCACTCCGGCCGCCTCACTCCCCGCTCCCGCACATTAGACACATTTCATTTCATTACAACGCCACTGGAAAAAGTAGAGGTGCTGCTGTCTTAAAGGGACATCTTATTTACTCTCCCTCGCACTTGTGTACCCGCGCTCACAGGGACACACAAACAAACAGACATACACACACACACACACACACACACCCATTCCGCCTTCTTTTCAAATAATGCGACTGGAAGGGAAAATAATGATCTGTTACCATCAAAGTTCTAGTGGACAAGCGGCATCTAATTTGGCCGTGAAGAGGGCACATCATTGTCATCAAAGAGTATTGACAATATTGTTAAGACAGCAAAGTGCGGCTCCAGTTAATGGACAGTAATGGTAATTATGGTAAATGCAAATAATGCTTAATATCATGAAATTTACATTACAGCTTCTTATATATCTTTTATTAAATATTATTTCAATATGTTGAAGATATTAAGGAGCATTCTGTTTTTTTAACAGCTTTTACAATGCTGCGTTCGGGGAGATCGGGCGATGGCGGAGGAAGGGTTTCATCCCGATGATGAGACAAGCCCTGGTTTCCGTAGCAGCGGCAGCCTTTGTTGTACTATCTGGTGCGGGACAGGCCAACAAAGGAGCGCTAAGGAGCGTCCGGAGCGGGTGATGGGGGTCGGGGTGCCCCCCCTCAGAGGGGTCGGGGCGACCCTCTTGACCGCTGGCCCCAGGGCAGGGACTCAGTGTGGTGGTGGCACAGGGGCACCCACAGGGCATGGGAAGAGACTTAGCCTGCATACTGCAGCAGAAAGACAAGATTGACCCAACGCTAGAGAACTGTGTGTGCGCGTTTCATTCAAGGCGGCGTGTGTGTATAGGACAAAGGCAATGTGACCCAATGTTAGCAATGTGTGAGAGAGAGATTTAGTGGTATAAAAAGCGGGGTGACCTAAGGTTTGCATTGTGCATTTGTGTAAGATTCAAACTTTGACAGCACATCAGAACACAAAGATCAGATTTAGCAGGTGTATCCAGTGTGTGTGTGTCTGGGAGAGACTTAACAGTTTGCTAGAAACACAATGATGGTGAAATGTATGGGGAGGTTTAGCTGTCACAAACCAATGCAAAGACTTTGGATGATTAACATTAGTTCTGTGGGATTTGGGGATAGCATTGACATGGTGCCGTTTTTAATTTGAATATCATTTTTTTTTCAAGGCGTAGTTATTTTTCACGTAGATGTATTCAATATATACAATTAGACAATTAAATAGTAAAGTTATTCAACTTTAAAAAAAAGAAAAAACATACAACAATTACATGTATGAAAGAGCCTTATTTCAATTTAAGGTAAAATTATAATTTTTTCACATTTTCCCAATTGCTTCGCTGTGCTCCATCCACCAGCATTAGAGCCATTGTTGTATATTTGGTTGAGAGAGGGAAGAATAAGAGGAGGAAGTGTCTGACACCAACACAGACCTCTCAGTGTTCAAATAAATGATGGTTTCCGACATCGAGGTGAACTCAGCGGCACTGCTCCACCAGACTAAGTACGCCAACGACACTGGTCGCCTTTACAGCAATGTCCTTCTGGGTGACTGGACAGCTGAAAGGGTTAGCACTGTTAGCTGGGTTAGGTGTGTTAGCCTCTCCAAAGGAATGGAAAGGCCATAGGCTATAGGCCACTCAGGGTTAGCATGAGGATGCCGAAGGCTCGGGACTCTGCCACTTGAGGTTACCAGTGGTATGCTTAAGGCCAGGATGGGTTATTGACCAGTAAGGGTTAGGGGTAAGAGCACTGAAGACTAAACATGGTTGTAGGCCACTCGGGGTTAGCATCAGAACGCGTGGACCAGTGTTGTTAAACCATTAACTCTTGGCCTCGTGAACTAGGATTAGGGGAAAGGAGAAATGCACACAAAGTGATGTGAAGGTGGTTAAACGCACCATCACATCATTCTTTTGTTTTTTGTTCAGTCTCTCTGTCCTTCTGTCAGTGGGAAATTTGTTGACAGCACATTATGCCTTTCATGTTAACGTTTTTATTGATTAATATTTCAATGAACTGTTCTTTGATTTTACATTTTATCTTGTATTAATGATGTTGCTGCCATAAGCTGAACTGGTCTTGTCAGTTATTTTATCAGGCTGCCACCAGTGGGCAGTGGCACAAAGCTGGTGTGGATCTGGTTAGGCTCCATCTCTCTGTCTCTCCTTCCTTATCAGTGTTTGTCTTAGCCTTTCACCGTCTATCTATATCTCTCCTCTCTGCTTCTCGCTCTTTCTCCTCTGTCTCGTCTGCTCACTTCTTCCTTCACTTTCTCTTGTTTCTTTTTCATCAGGCGATCCATCTGTCTGAATGCGCGCTTGTGTGTCTGAACTTCTGTATTTGTGTGCAAATGTCTCAGTGATGTCTAAAGGCTGAATTAAGTCTCCTTAATAGATCCTCATCCAGCGCCTCTATAACACGACTTTTGCTGCTTTACATACACATGCAGACTGATAAAAATCTGGGTTTGGAGACACATCCTCTACCTAGAATTTGCATACAAACTATGACACGGACATCTTGTGTTTTCAAAGTGATAAATCATTTGCTAAATTACAATTAGACTTGCGTTGCCTTGGAGTAAAATTCAAAACTTCATTCCATCGTTATACATATTCCATTATGAAGCAGGAAATGGTTTAAAGCTGAAATTAGAATTTCACAATAAATTTGTTGAATTTTCAGTGACAAAAAGAAGCTGATGTAACACTTTATAATAATGATAATTTTAACATGTACTTTAAATGTAATCGTGCCCAATTCTGATGATTCTACGTTTTTTTAAGTCCATTTTCTTTGAGATTTTACATTACAGATATGTCCGGCAAGGGAATGAGAGCCTTGCCTGCATCTGAAAAATAATTTTATAATCTGCAGAAGTGAGAAAGTGTCATTTTGCTGTTGTCAACACACGGCAGGTGCTAAGGGAAGGGGTGTGTGGCAGGTTTGATGTCGACGGGCACAGGAGAGACACACACTCATGCTGCGTCAGGGGAAGACATGCACATTGTGTTAACACTTATTAAGGAAGAGGAGACGTGCGGCTCTGAGAAGATAGTGAATGTGTGCGTGTGTGTGTGTGTCTGTGATGGCGATCTGCGGAGGAAACTGACTCTCTTAACTCCCTCTCACATCTCCTAAAGGTCTTTTTGTCAAGACTGATTTTTTTTGTACTCCTTAGTGTGTGTCCTTTTTGTGTGTGTGTGTTTGCACAGGCGTGTACCCATAAGTTTGAGTCTTGGGGTGTGTATGTGTATTCACAAAGGGGGTTGTGTGCGAAAAAGCACAACCAAAGTGAAACAGGAATCCATCCATTTCCTGCTTTAGTTTCGGAGTGCTTGGGACAATAAACACAGTTAATTAAAATGGCTTCCAAGTTGAAGAAGTCACCAAAGGCTACAAGAAAACTTCCTTTTCTCCACAATACATTTCCCCTCTGTCAGTCTTTCTTATTAGACCCATCTTTTCTCTTACACTTTTTCCTCATTTTAGCTCCCATTTCAATTTTAGCCTTTAGAAGTCAAACACTGATTATTATTAATATTTATTCAAATATGAGTATGAAAACTTTCTCAGCTTTTTTTTCCTGTAGTTCTGTCTGTAGAAGTTTTAAGTCACATACACAGAAACACATGCACACACACAGATAGGTACACAGCCGCGGCTAACTCTTTGGTTGAGTGATGGTTGGATCGATTGGGTTTGATATTAAGTGACACATGGCCTTTGGAGTCACTAAATGCTACTCACCGACTGAAACCACCAGCACCGAATTCCAATCCCCCAGTTACTTCTCAGGCTTGTCCCTGCAGTGACACTCTCTCCTCTGTCTCTTTCTCTACCATTTCTTTCAGTCTGTATTTGCATCTTTCCCCCAGTCATCTCACAGACTGTGTCTTTTAAGTGTTACGGTTTTACTTGCTCATAGAGATCCACTGCGGGGCTCTTTCTTGAACATCGTGAGCCACAGCCGCAGCTAGATAGAGCAGGAAAGTTTATGAGCATCAGTGTAACACAGATTATCATGCAATGTTATAACAACATCCTCTGGTAGGTTTCACAAAGTGAATGTCATCTTTCTCTAAAAGAAAATAAAAGAGGAAAACAAAGCAGAAACATTTTAGGTTTAATTTATTTCATGCAGTGATTTTCAAAAATAATATAAAACGGGAAATGTACACAATCTGTTTCGGTGCTTTTTTTGAGATAAAATGTTTTACACATTTCTCACCATAACAGGCTCAAATCTGTACCCGAAGATATGTTTTTATTTATTTACTGCAGATGTAGAGTCCTCTCCCCTATAGAAGCTTTACTGCTCTGTGTTATGCCTTTTGTCTTCTCCACCAGCTTAATTTTGATGTTTTATAAAAATGCCAATACAGATTCAGTTTGTTACTTATACAAAGACGTAGATAGTTAAATAGATAGATATAAATATATATAAAATGAAATATATAAATGTCATAAATAACAATTATTCAGATTTTTTCTGATGTACATGATGCTGATGCCCAGGCTTTAATACACACACCTCTGTTTCTTATTCGTTTTAGGAGGGCTACGGTGTGTTGGTCCTTAACCCCAACGAGAACTACCTGGAGGTGGAGAAGCCAGCCAAGTCCTCTCCCCTGCCCTCTCCTCCTGAGCCCTCAGATGAACCTGCTGAAAAGAGGGAACGCAAAGATGACAAAGAGGGCAAAAAGAAGAGGGAATTCTATGAGAAGTACCGCAACCCACAGAAGGAGACGGAGACCGAACGGATCCCTATACGCGTAAGTCGGAGAGGGAGGGAGTAAGGAACGGACGAAGGGATAGAGAGATGGAGGAGAAACAGAAAAGGAGAGGCGAGGAAGGAAGTGATCGGAGAGCCGCGGCGGAGGGACAGAAGGATAGATGTTCATCAAGCGCACACATGATGGGGGAGGTGGACGGAGTGACAGTTTAGGGTCGTGGGAGGAGGAAGGAGAGGAGACATAGGTGAGAAAACGGGAGGGAGGAATTCGAGCAAGTTTGGAAGAGACAAAAGGGGCGAGAAGGTGGCGGGGGGAGGAAGGCGGGAGGTGGCTAGCTGAGGAAGCTGGGGAAGGAAACGTTAGGTAACGAGGGATGAAGGGAGGATGGGAGGCCGAGGGAGAAAGAGAGGCTCTTGTGTGGTCAGCCTGTGTGTGAAGAGGTTGGCCGTGCTCCAGTCGCCTCTCAGTGAGCAAGTGTTAACCACATGGCTACCTCCCTCTCTCCCTCTTCCTCTCCCTCTTTCCCTCTCACTCTTTTTCTCTCTCAGATGGTGGGCCGGTCAGTGCAGCTCTGGCCCTTCACTCTTGTTGACCGCTGGGATTATTATCTCCCTAACACACACTCTGCAAACAAACGACAACATTCTTATCATGCCACGCTGACCGTACATCCCCTAATCACACACACACATATACATATACGTATATGCACACATGGCTCGAGGCACCTAGCTCAGCCAGCTTACCTTGTGATCAAACAAAGGAAGCAACCCTTTGCATAAATGTAATCGTGGAAAATAAATATGGCCAAAGTGATGAGAAATGAAACATCGTAGTCCTCTTCATAGATGTCTTTTGTTTCACCTCATAATTTGCTGCTTCGGGAGGTCCAGACATTTCATTCAGTAACATTATAAAGATTAAGAGCACGTCGGGCTCGACAGTAGTGTCCTCATCGATTATCTGCATCGTACTTTGGTTGACGGCAGTAGCGTCACGGCAATTCATGTACGTTTGTGCGTGTGGGTGGGTGTCTGCATGTGTGTGTGCGAAATACGTCAGTCTCTGGTGTCTGACAAGAGTTAGGGCTGCTGTGGGACTAGCGGGCGACGTGTGAGCTGTCAACGCAGGCTCCTTTTTTTTTTTTTTCTCACCCCCCCCTGGCAGTACCTTTACACACACTCTAATAAGGGATAATTAGCTGCACTTCTATCTTACTCTATCGCACTTCTTTACATGCGTGCCGGTTTCTCCCGTCGTACAACCAATGAGCTTGCTTCACACTTTCTGACACGAAGGTCTTATGGTAAATAATCCATCATGTCATTTACGGCAATGTAGTCAAACTAACTTGCATCTACTGTCACTCATATGTATATTTCATTTCAAGCGATACCAAATTAAAATTCATAACCCCATGCTTATTAGATGCAAGTTTGTTATATCACATCACAGTTGTCCGTATTGAGGCTGTCACGATAGCAGGATTTTAAACTTGGATACAATACTAGAATAAAAAAAAGGTTCTCTATACCTCTTTTGATACCATAGTAAAATGTTAAAAAGTCACACAAAATAGGCTATTTTCCTTTTTTCTTAATAACAACCTGCACAGAATGCTGATACAGAAAAAGTCATAGAACACATACTAACACATTTGTAATAATGTTCATATCTGTACAGCCTCTGTTGACAATTTGATTGTAGATCTGTTATATATAATTACTGGAGATTGTAAAGTTTTAAACACATGGTATGAGAAAAAGTATCGATACTTTTTTAAAACCTTATCATGTATAGAAAAATGCACGCGTTGATGCCTACTACAATTTGCTCCATAGTACCCATGTATTAATAACTTGTTTCATTTTAAAGGTGTAACTTTAATGGTACTCGTGTTACATAATGATATCTTTTTCTTCCATTTCTCTTTTCTCCTTATACATAAAAATCTCTTCCCCCGCTCTCGTCCTCTTGCCTTAAATCTTTAACGCTCGGTAGCGTTAGCAAGTGCAAGATCGTTAACACAGTCCCAACCAAGGTTTCCACTATCCTACGAGGAAGCATGCCGTATTATTCACATCTCGATATTGGGCTCGACTTGCTTTCCCTGTGTCTGCATAATGCATGCAAGACAGGGCCAGTTGCATTGAAACAAGGACGGTATGCAGCAACGCTGTGTCTTTTTGAGACTGCAGTGTCTCCTGACAAACTGTGCAGTTTAACAACCTTGGTTTTAACAACTCCATGAGATGGAATTCAGGGTAGACAACATGAGTAATTGAAGGAAGAATAAAAAAACACCAGCCCTGTGCCATGTCAAGTCACTTTTCTGTTTAATATACTGTAAGATAGCACATTGCTAATTGATTAAGCAGTCTGCAGCACTGCAGTTATTGGTGGTGTATCGTTTAGAACCAAGAGACCGATGGGGAAAATTAGCTTTCTTTGTCTTTTTTTTTAGACCAGCAGGCTAATAAAAAATCATCCTCATTAACCAGAAACGTAGGGGTCATAAAGACAGTTTAGATTTTCCAGCCAAATACACTTGTCCTTAGATTCAGGGATTGCAGGACTCGGGATAAAGATTAATGGGTGAGCAGGTCGGCCCTGTGTTGATGCCCCTTGAATTTTGACCTCTGACCCAGAAGTCAGCGGGATGTGAGCGTGTGTGACCTCGCCTCCATCGTCCATGCCTCCTCCCGCACCGCTTTACTCTTCAGTGCCGTGCCTCTGTCCGCCCCAGAGTAAGCTGTCACACACATACACGCACGCGCACAAACACACACGCCACACACATACAGGCAGAAGACAAAAGAGTAAAGGAGGTGTAAAAAAGAACTAAGGTTTGGGCATTTGTGTGTGTGTGTGTGTGTGCGTGTGTGTGTGTCTGCGTGTGCGTGCGTGTGTGTATCTTTCTCCTTCACCTCTGTTAGTCAGGGTGGGTGGTGGATCAAATCAAACCTCTTTAGCAAGGCTGTTTTCATCTTTTTTTTCCACAGCACCCTCCCAAGACACGTGCATTCACACACACACACAAACCTTTTTTTATTCACTACACCTCACACTCAAACTCCCGCTGAGCTGCCAGACCACCTGCACACAGCCTTTCAGACACACACACACACACACACATACACACACACACACACACACACACACACACACACACACACACACACACACACACACCTGAATATATAACTCTTCTCCTTGCGTTAAAATGAAAGTCAACATTACTCAAAAAATTACTACATGGCTTGTTCTGTTTTTGTAACTGAGGCTCATAAAATTACATTTACATTTTTTGTCTTTATACTACATTGACACACAAAGACTGACATACACACACAAGCAGACAGACACAGCAGCCCCCTGATAGAGTTGAGTTGATTAATACGCTTCCTTACACACATTAATAAGCTCTTAACTGCTTTTAGGAATCTTACTTTTTAGCCTTGGGTTCATAGTGTGCAACCTCTCAACCTTATCTAATCCCTCTCCTCTCCTCTCCTCCAGATCACACACCACTGTGCCATGTTTAGGGGGATGTTGGTGGAGGAGGGAGAAGAGAAAGAGCGGACAGAGGGAGGGATGGCAGGATAGAAAGTCCGATCTGAGGATGCTGATGAGGATAGTGGAGGGGCGGTGGTGGGGGGTGCTCTCTTAGCACTTTGCCATATAGAAGTTTGGGAGTTCACTTTACTTTGAATTTTAGCAGTAATCCAGTTAGCTATTTTCTGTCAGCCAAGCGGAGGAATGGCAGGAACAAAAGGCACATTCATGGGCTTAAGAAGCTTCCAAAGAGTTCACCCAAGGCTGGCTGGCTGGGATTAGGCCAGCAAGCCCTGGAAAGAAGAAGGGAAAAAAAAGAGCAAAGGGGACAAAAAACAGAGCTTCGCCTTCCTTTAAGCACCACTTATTTTTATAAATGACTGGAATACTTTTCTCTCATAGTTTTTTAATGCTTATACTTATGGCATCTTGCATTTTACATTTCTTCAGTGTCCAGAGAGAGAAATAGACAGAGAGGCCCTTACTTCAATGGCATTTTGAAGAAGCAGATTGAGACTATTCCTTCTGTTCTTTGTAAGATTGAGACCGGTAGACATGCTTTCTCTACACATATTCATTGGGTACATTCATACCATAATTAAGCAACATATTGGGGTCTTCAGCTCTTTTTGGTGTTTCCACTCAAGGCACTTATTATTCTCTTATGTTGAACCATTTTGGGCTTTTTTTTTGCACATCATACCTTTAGTTCTTCTTTCTACAGTCTTTGTACGATTGTGGTTTTTAATTTCTTGGTGGCAAACGTGTCACGGACAAGGTTTCTTTTACTATCACACACGTATCTCACTGTTGTGGATTGTACATTGTGTGTCTCCTAAAGGAAGGAGCATCCATTATTTAGGCCCTGCCTCTCCAAGACCCATTATTCCCAGCTGCAGCTGTCCACAAGGGCCGGCTGAGATCCTTGTCCTTGTCTGTGTTTAGCAGATGATGTCCTGTTTCCCCATGTACACACTGTACTACAAAAGGTCCTTTTTACTAGCGTCCATGCACACACACCTACACACAGGCACACACATACCAAAACTTGATTATGAACATTAAGACATGGACACACAAGCACACACGCGGGTAATTGTATTGGACATGGTGCTGCTGTGTTTCTCTATGGGACTGGGTTTTTGCTCTTTGTCACCTTCACCCCTTTGCCCCAATCTGTGGCCCACAAGCAATTATACAGACAGGGTTTATTTGACCTCTGACCTGTGGTCGTGCCAAGAAGTAAGGCTCAGCATATCCAAGGACAGGTAGGGACTTGATTAACCTCTGAACTTGGTCAGAGGAGAGGTCAATGAACAGGGCCAGAGAGCAGCTCACCTTCTTGCAGCTGAGAACAAATTGGCTGGATGCCATCTTTGTATTTTGGTGTGTACGTCTGTGTGAGTGTGGTCGAGTAAATGCTTGTGTATCTGTCTTCATGAGTATAAGTTTTCTAGTTTAAGGCTGCTGTACAAGCTCACTGCGGTGTATGGCATGTTTTAACGTCAGGTTTATCTTCTTGTGTTTGAACGTAGTGTCCAGGTGTAAAAGTTTAAATAGGGAGTGAGTCTGTGAGATTTTGCGCTTGTTAGTGAGCGAGCATTTCTGGATATGTGTAGCATGTTGCGTCTGTGAGTGTACACATACCTTGGTGTTTGTGTGTTTGCTCAAGGCAGAACCAGTGTAGTTGGTCTCAGATCCCTGCTCCCAATCTTCTAGTCAGGTCAACCATCAAACACATCCATCCTGCCCTCCCTCGCACCTCCCCAACCACAGAGCTCCCTCTCTCTCTCCCTCCCTCTTCTCTCTGTGCACACAACCCTGTTGTGGATACAGACTGACCCGAATAAAGACATACACAGACACACACGCACACACGTACACACAAATGCTGCACCTCAGGGTCATCCTGGAACAAACACAGCCTTGTCTGCCTGCCCGCTCTCCTTTGCCTTATGTCAATTAATGGCTCGCAGTAATTTCACCTGACAATCCGGGCGGCAGCGCGAGGCTAGCCAAGATGTCACAGCGATGACCTTTCTGGCCCGCAGCCGCTCTTTTCTAATAAAGAATCCCACAAACCCACAGCAACTTCCTTTGTACTTTGTTAATGAGTTATTGATTTGAAACAATGCCCTGGCAAATATTGTCAGAGCAGACTGACCCCGCCAAGGTCATGCTATTTTATTGTACAGTCTGAGCACGCTAATCTGCACGTGGGATGACATGTACGCTATAGTTTTTCTCCTTTCCCTGGCTCCGGCTCTCTCTCCCTCTCTTTCTCACTCACTTTCTCTCTCCTTATATGGTATATCCCTTCATTGCAAAGAAGAATAATTCACCTACACATACATTTCCCTCACACACACAAACACACACACAGTCCACCCCCCCCTTAGTCTGGCACACGTTTTTCACCTCGTTCTCCCTTTTCTCCGTCTCTTTCTCACATCATTATATTCCCAACTCTCCATAGGTACTATACCTGCTAATTACCCACAATGCCACAGTCATTATTTTCCCATCTCTGCCGCTAATTTGCTCCATACCTTCCTTTTCCCCACTCCAGCAGACCCATCAGTTCCCAGACAGCTTCTACCTAACTTCGGCTTTCTGTCTACCTTAAAAGAGAGTAAAGAAAGAAACAAAGATGGTCGGGAAAGGAAAAAAAAGAAAGGCGATGGCAAAGGAGTGCACGTCCCAGACATTGATTAGAATGCAATTGCAAACAGGTGTCGCTGAGGTCCACTTTTTAATTGTGCACACACACACACACAAACATAAACTAACTTACACTAATAACCTCTTTGCTAAAACCGAATGTGTAATTATGTACGTTGCTTATTTAATATTCAATCATTACGCTAAATGAAAACAATCCTGTTCCGTGCTGATCAGAACATATTAAACAGTGTAATGACTTGGGCTGCAGGTGGGTTTACACAGTGTGTGGCCTGACTGCAGGAGAGGGCTGAGAGATTAAGAGTGATCAGTCAGCTGGTCAGAGTTTTTGTCTGAGAGTGAGAAGGTGTGTGAACACTCCTGTGTAACTTGAGTAGTTTCTTCCTCTTTCCCTGTCTTTTTGCTGGAAGGAAGTTTTGGATAATATTGATGTGTGATGTCTGCTTTTAATGCTTTTTAGTTTTATTTCAGCTCTCACTCTAACACCTTGAAATACTTATTGACATTCTTGCAAGATTGAAACCAGCGCTGCTCAAGCAAAACGTTCCGGCCCCAATAAAGTTGTTTAGGGATCCCGTGACACTGTCCTGACACTTCTGGCTCCCACTGAAAAGTTTCTGAGTGTACAAAGTAGTCTGAAGTCCCGTGTGTTTTGGATGACTGTTGAGGAGGAGCAGGAGGGAGGAGCAGGGAGGTCTGAAGTGGTTGTTTGTCAGAGTGTGTTGATGTTGTTAGATTCATTGTTTCCTGTGTTGGTCAGACACTGGGTTTGTGTTGGCGTTGGGTCTGTTATTCTGGCTGCAGCACACTCCGCTCCTCCACTCTCCTCTCCCTGTTTCTCATTACAATGAATAAACACAGGGCAAGAAATGCACTGGACAACTTTTGTGTGTGTGTGCATGGGCTCGGGGAATTAAGTGTGGCTTTGGAAGAGACTGTGAGTTGTTGTTGTGTAAGTAATGGAAAAAGCTAAATTGAACAAAATCTTAAAACTAGAATTGGAAGGCAGACACAGTTGGAACCACTTACAGACTAAAATGGGGTAGATGGTCATGCTCAGTGTTGTGTAGCAGGTTGTCTAGCAGTTTTAAAGCTGACGTAACTTATAACACATAATCAGAGTTCTGCTGATTGGGAAGCAGGAACTTTGCTTAAACCACATTTTGCTTAGCTGACTCACTGCTGCCTCTTGGGTCAACCTTGATTCCTAAACAGCTGCAATGCTGTGTACAATGTAAATAAAACAGAATGCAGTTATTTGCAAACTGTGTTTAAGGACAACGGTTGTACAAACCAATCATATGTTACATAAAGTGGTGAAACTCGGCCTACCCTTGATTGGGAAATGAGGGAACTTTTAAAGGATGCCCCTCTCATACTCGATCATGATACTGTTACCTGCTACCAATCAACCCATTTACCTGTGGAATGTTCCAAACAGGTGCTTGGGCTATCACAAATTAACAAGTAACATGTATCTGAAGTCAAAGCTCAGAGCTGTGAGAATATGTCAAACTCAGTACGATCTGATATTGCCATGTTGGTGTTTCTGGAACATCATGATTAATGTTGCTTCAGGACCATCATTGAAACTGACCATGATCATGTCAATCAGCTTAGAGACTAAAAGGGCCTGACACCAGGCCAATGGTCATTGTCAGCACTGTCAGTGAGCGTCAGTGGCACTGGACAGCCCTTGTCACAGGCTTCTTGGCCATTTGAGCAGATTGTAGAATCGGCAGCGGCCCCTCAGTGAGAGAAATCACTCTGATTAGCTATTCAGGTAAGCAGACAGAAGCATGAAAAGAGAATCAGAAACAGAAAGAGTATCTTTCTTGCAGTATCCATTTAGTGTCATTGCTCCTTATTTTTCTTTTTTAGCCTCTTCAAGTCGAGAATGTGTGATAAAAAGTTGCAAATGGCATGGGCGATGTTAGCCAGAGTGGTGTTTGCTTGCTCATGTACTGCTTAATCATAGCAACGGTTTGTATATTGGCAGAGAGGTATTTTTTCCACGCAGGCGCAGAACATACAAGCTTGTTGGCCGGTGGCTGTAGTCTTTGCGGTGTGTTAAAGTGCAGCTTTTTGGCCAAGACACAGGAGGCATGAGGCGACACAACAGACGCCCTTCGATGCAGCTAGTTCTTTATGTCAGTTTGTTGCGTCAGGGCTTAAGGGAATAAGAATCGGAAAAAAATATGCACATGGGAGAAATTATCTTTTCGAACACTTGTTTAACGTTTTGAACATGTCCAAACCATGTTTTTTCTTAACCTAACCAAGTATTTTTGTGGCCCAAACCTCAGTATTTAAGTTCCCTTAATCTAACCAAAGACACACAGAAAAGTTTTTATTGGAAAATAATAAGTGAACAGTTTAATGATACGTTTCAAACAGGATACCAACCCAGTTTCCTGAGTGAGGTCTTATACTTGATCGCTTGCTTCCGATGCAATTTTTGTCACCGTTTTTTAAGTCGAAATAATTGTCCTGGAGGAACACTAACCTTAATGTGACAGTGTGATTGGTCAATGTTCCAGGAACAACAGCCAACACTGCAATATCAGATGCACCCAAAACTCATCCCATAGACTGCTGTCTCTTTCTGTTAGACACACAGATTTACTGCATTGCCTCCATAATATGCATCACTCACTGCCTCTTCCTCTGTCTTTTTCCATTTTTTTATTTCCTTTTGACAATAGTAAACGTCCGCACCTGGAGATAGTCTGAGACTGTCCAGGGTGCAGATTCTTACTTTATATTCTCTGAGGGATTGTATGGATCACTATATATTCGGAAACACACAATACACACACAATCAGTACACACCCTCAAATGTCCCTTGACAGTCATGGCTGAAGGATGTTGGCAACAGGTGTGCAGTCGGGACACTATTCTGACAGTGCTGGCAGATGTGCACACACACACACACACACGCACACACCCACACACACATGCACACACACAAACAAAACCACACAAACAGTATAGGGAAACTGTGGAAAATAAATAAATAAGCGAAGATACTGTGTGAGAGCTGGTGACAGGAAGCCGGTCTCACAGGGCGGTGCGCTCCACTGCAGCTAATTAACCCCAGGAAATAATTGCAACAATATGCAAATGCTGTTTAGATAATTCACTACACTGCCATGGCAGGTAGTCAGTCACTCTGTCTGCTGCCTTTGAGGGTGGAAGCAAATAACATTTGTGTGTTGCATGAGGTGGGGGTGATGGACTCATCTGACATCATGAAGACATCAACCATGCAATGTTTCTTAAAATTATTATTATTTATAGTATAGAAATTAATGAAAGATATCCTTCTGATGGTGGACTAAAATTACAATTTTGTCAGTTACCACTCTTTTTGCCACGCTTTGTCCGCAGTCAGTTGATATCAGCAATTTTGGATGTATTGATGAAGTAAATGTCAGACAGTCAGGCATCGTCACTAAAAGTAGGTGGAGAGGTGGACACAACAGGAGACTGAAGAGTGTAAAGAGAGTGAAACAGGTGGGTTCAGCAGAGAAGAAAAATGAGGTGGAGGAGAGAGAGGGAGTGATGGAGGGAGGGAGGCAGGCTAATGAAATGGGCTTCACAGATGAAGGGCGACATGGCCGAGGAGAGAGGAGGGAGACTTCAAAAGACTTTAATGTCACAGCCTTTCACACAGACAACTCTGCTTCAGCCACTCCGCACACGAAAGGGATCACGCATGCACACATATGCACATGAGCACATGCACTGAGGCTCTGATGGCAGAAGGGCAGGGCAGAGACGAGCAGAGTTGCCTTGCTCTTGCATCACACTCTGTGAATGGAGGTGGGTGCTGACACTATCAACCCCCTCATGCTAATCTAGCAGTAAACACAAACACACTGACAGGTTAATTTACCTCTAGACAAACACAGCAACCAAAACACACATCAGCACATCATCAAATAGTACAAGCGCACACACACACACACACACACACTTGCACACAAAATTGTACACACAGATGCTAGCAAGCGAAAACATCTCATCAAATCACAGGGTGGCTTTAACTTCTTTTAAAAGTAAAATGTATTTTTTTGCAACGTGTGTTCTACACAGTCTGCTCAATTACCACTTTTAGCAGAGCGGATGTTGAAGTAATTACCTTTCTGCGATAACATACTGTCTTACTTTTTAAAATGCAAACACATTTATGGAAACTAACAGGATAGTCTCTTAAGACACCTCCTCTGTCCTTTAGCTCATATCACTAATTATTTGTTTTGGAGTCACACAGAAGAGTTTGACACTCAATTAACAGATGAGCTTCCATTCTCTATAGGCCATGTGTTTGTTTATGTCGAGATATTCTTTTTGTATATGTATACATCTGTATGCTAATTAAGAGAAATGTGTGTGTGTGTGTCTGTGTGTTTGTGTTTGCATCCAACTTTGTGCCATCTTAAATACAGTGATGCAGGTGTTTCTAGTCGACGAAGCTCCGAGTGTAGAGCTGCCTCTTGTGGGAATGTATTGTTGATTTCTATTGTGAACCAGACAGTTTGATAGGAAATCAAAGTCTAGAATCAATGTCACAAGTTCATTAACGGATGCCCTTTTCTCGCCTGTACTTTTACTATTGTTCAATCCAGCCGTGGATAAGCACTTACATCTCTGGTTAATTAAACACGTCTTCTGTTTGTGTGTGTGTTCCTGCACGTGTGAGTATGACTGTGTTCATGCAGATGAGAGTAAGAACCTATGTAATGGTGTTAATTGTGATTGTGTGCATGAATGCAAAACTGTGGCTGCGTGCCTGTGTGTGTTTTGTAAATGCATGTGTGTATCTCCTCTGTTGTTGTTTTTTTTCCTTTGACCTTCCCCTAGTGTCTTCCCATTAAGCCTCTGCTGGTGTATAGATGGACCATCGATTCAGCAACGGGGCACAAATTAAGATTTAAACGTTACGTCACACAGCCTATTGAGTTTTACATTTAGGGCATTTGCAATATGCAAGACTTATTGATCAACTGAAGTGTGGCTCTTTACAGAAATAACCTCAGGCCACCAACACTTTTTTGTTTCTCTTTTATTTCTCTCTTTGTCACCGGCCCCAGGGTGCAGGTTCTGATGCTGTAACATTACATTTCGAAGAGTTTGATCACTCTATTGATGCGCCATTCTCGTTGCATCAGCGCATCTTAAATGTTTTGTAATTGCACTGATGTTTGACTTGGTTGAGCTCAGATTTCTTTAAGACTCCTTTGTTATGGATTTAACATTGGGGCTGCCTTTTTTGTGTTGCAGGAAAATGGTTCCTCAGAGGAACACGTGTTGTACGTGTGGGACCACTTTGTGTCCAAAGCAGCAGCCAAGAATGTCTTCATCGTGGCCCACAGCTATGGGGGGCTGTCTTTCGTTGAGCTGGTGAGTGTTTCAGTTTTCCACTTATCCTTCCTACCTCCCACCGACAAAAAGACACACAGCGCACTCCTGTCAGGACAATCACTCTGGAAAATCTGCATATTCCAACTCTCCCACACATATGCACATACATACAGTATGAACATGCAGAGCAGTGCTTGCAGCGGTCACCTCAGGGGGACAGGCAGCAGAGTGATAGTGTGTGAAACACAGTGGAACAATTAAAAATAAATAGCATTTAGTTTCTTCCAAAAAGTGCTGCTTCTGTAAACAATCTGGTTCATCCTTGTCCTTGGGCACCATCCTTCTCTACACTTAAAGAACAGGAGTAGAACAGGGGGAAGGAGCTGGATAAAGAAATGCAGGGATGGCAATGCAACAACAGTGGTACTGTTAAACCAGATCTGCTGCAGAGCATGCAGATCTCCCAGCTTCAAGAGAGACTGAGGAGAGGTTGAAAGATGGTGGGAGGAAAGTGGATTCAAAGGAATTAATGGTGCACAGGGGAGAGTGAAACTAAAAGTTTGTCCAGCTTTTTGGCTTCATAACCGCACCCTTCAGCTAAATGGGCCTACAGTGTGTCTTTTGCAGGTTATATGAAGGCTACTGAGGTTAATTCCTTACTTTGAAGTCTTTAGTTTACTCCGATGTCCTAGTGGGATTGCATTACATATCAATCATCACTTTCTCTTCTGTTAGCGTTTTAATGACCAGAGTTACGTTATGATAAAGCTTCGGTCTGCATATTGCCAAGATCATCATGGTGAGTTATCCAAACCAGGTCAGAGTCATAGTTGATGGTGAGGAAATGTATGTTTTTACCTTGCTACCTTGCGAGCTTGCTGCTTGCGGCCTGATTTATCATCCAGTCTAATGTCTATACTTGTGACATATAAAGCAATAAAAACTCATGTACTGTGCAGTTAATGTGCTTCAGAAGGGATAAAATCTCCCTCTGGCTTTGCTACAGAGGGTGTTTGCAGATGATATCAAGGTAAAAACAAGAATACACTTTGTGTTTTATGTATTTCTTTTTTGCAGTCTACGTGATTGATTATTATTGCAAAATTGTTATGATGAGTTTGCTTTATCACTGAACAGCAGCAGCAGCTACATGTAGAACCTTAAGGTCTTATTCCTACAGAGATGTGGTTAATTTAAAGCAGACCTACAAGACTTTTTTTGTTTTTGTCCTTTTCTCCAGTGTGTTATTTAGGTTCTTGTGCATGTAAGAGGTCTTGAAAGTTAAAAATTCCAAAGTTTTGCTAGTTACCCAAAATAAAATAAAATCAGCTATCTGTCACTCGATAAGAGAAAGAAAAGAAAAAAAAACAAAAATCAAATTTATTTTTATTTTTATAACCTAAAAGTTGTTGTGGCTTCTGAAATTTCAACAACCACTTGTATGTAGCTAGCTTGGCTCAGTGCCATGCTTATTGTGAACATGCTGTGCTTAGCTTGGAAAAACTATTAATGCAAAGGGGCTGCACTGTATTAAGATCTGGTGGCTAACATACTGTGCGCGTTGTGTTTGCAAACCTCTCTATGATCTGAAAGATGCCTTACATTGCCAGTCTGCTGGTTTCTTGATCTGAGGGATTTACTGCTAGACTCACCACATCCCATATTATTCAGGACATATCTCTCCTCCTTTCTTAGGAAAGGGAAGAGGAGGGAGGCGGCACAATGAGGATACGGCTAGTGGGGGATTAAAGGTGGGCACTTGTCCCACTGGTGTTTTCAGGAATATTTTATTTCTTTCTTTCTCTTTCACCTACTCTTTTTTGTTTAGTATTTTGTAATTTTAATTTGGCTGCTAAATATTCATGCAGTGTTTTGTCCGTGACAGCCTCACAATCTCCTGGGCTTTCTCGCCTTGTGACGAAGACTAGCTATTCTCTCTATTTGTCTCTTTCTGTCTCCCTGTGTTTCCTTCAGTCAGCCTCTCTGTGTGTGCGTGTAGAGGCCTTGACAAGGTTCTTACTGCTTTCTTTTATGTGATGTCCTTGTCATGTGAAAATCGTATTTAGAAACACTCATATACAGTACGTGCATATATAAATACATAGCATATAGCGGATGCAGTATGGGGACGTCGACATCAAAACCGAGACTTGAAAGATCCCTGTGTTCGCTTTAAGTGACAAGGTGTTCAAACGCGCCATTGGCAGGTTTCCCTCGAGGCCATTACAACGTCTCTCGGCTGAAGTTGAAACTCCTTCACCTCTTCCAGCCTTACATAAACACATATACACATTCGTAGTTTTTAGGTGCTACCCTCAGTTGTCCAACTGTACCTGTCAGCATCTTTGCACAGAGCAGTGCAAGTCCAATCTTCGTTCGTTCGTTTTCTTCCGCTTTATCCATGCGGGTCGCGGGTGATGTTACCGCTTTTATACCACCTTTTTCAAGGTGGAGCGGGGATACTGGGGCCAAATCCAGTGGCTCTATGGGCGAAGGCCAGGGTACTCCCTGGATGAGACGCCAGCTCATCTCAGGGCCCTTACTGATGGCAGTGGCTGCCACGAAGGTGCCAACTGCACATCAGGAGCAGTGTTGGGGTTCAGCATCTTGCTCAAGGATGCTTCGGCTTGTAGCTCAGTCCCGCCCAGGGGAGCCAGGGATTTGAACCAGTGACCTTCCGGTCACTAGTCCTCAGCTCTACCCACTGAGCCACAGCCGCCCGAGTCCAATCTTGTTGGTTTTAAATAGAGGAGTTTGTTTAGGTGCATTGTTCATAGAAAGTGTTCTTCTCCTGGCTTTTGTCCAGATGCAGTCAAACTTCTTCTCACTCACAGACTTGCACCTTACAGGAGCACCATATAAATACACACATGGGATTCAAAGCCGCCGCCATACATTTCTTACTTGTTACTGCTGTGTTTCTGCGCTCCCTCACACATAAGCATGCACACGCTTACTTACTTACAAGCCAGCACAAACACACACATACATCCATACATAGATTTGTGCGCGCACCATCTACTTAATTGAGGAGAAAGTGGTCCAGCGGGACAGGGAGGGGAGATGTGTGCGCATGAGCAGGCGAGTGGAGAGTGGAGCCTTGCGGGATGAACCGTTTGACACATGAGAAGACCCAGAGAAAACAAGCTGTCTGTGGGTTAATTACTACTCCCCTTTGCAGTTAATAAATACATTTCTGATCAAGCACATCAAAAAGGCCCGCCATTAATTTCTCCTGCTCGCTCCCCTTGCTCCGGAGCATGTTAGCCCCTGTTTGGAGCGCTCAAGTGTTTCATTGCAATTTGATTTCTTTTAAAACACTTCACAGTGTGTACGGACTAATTATAGATACATCAAAGACTAGCTAACTGCCTTTGAATGAGAGCGTGAGAGAGAAAGAGAGGCTTGCGCTGCAGGGGGAAGGCAGCTCGCTCCGTCTCTGCTTCGCCCCCACTTTTTTCTTTTTCGCCCTTTTCCCCTCTCTGTCGTTCTTTAGCTATCACAGAATCCATCCATCCATCTTATTTCACTGTTTTTCAGTTCTCTCCTTCTCTCCATCTCTCCCTTAGAGTCTCTAGTCTCCTCTGACATCTGCTTTCATGCTTGGCCAGCCTGCTCCTCCCTGCTCCTCCTTCGCTGTCTCTCTCAGCTGTATAGTTTTTAAAGGAAGATGGGTCATGTTCCCCCAGTCGTGCTACTTTGTTTTGAACCCAGTATTTCTATATTCCCTTCGAAGTCTAAGGGGTTTAAGCATGTCTGTGTACTGCCTTTCTCTATACATGTCTCCCTTTCCGGTACACATAAACTGGCCGTCCTCCTCCAGGTTCCAGGTCTGCATTATCCCCTCTTCACCTGAGGACAAAGTCTCACCCTATAACAAACCATGGAGACAGTATAGGACCGAGAGGATAGCACCAAACAGAACAGAAAGACGTCCTTCTCTTTCCTTGTTGCCAGTAGTGCAGGGGGTGGAGATGTAAGTGGTAGCAGTAGCTGTGTTGAGGAAGGGTTGTCTAACCCGCACTAACCTTCCCGCTCACAGAGTGAAAAAGGAGCAATTTTATTGGATAGGACAGGGCGGCATTATATAAGGTCTTATGTAAGAATGCATCTGTCTCCCTGTACACAAATGTGTGGGTGCCAACCAGACAACCAGCCAGCCGCCACAACAGCCCCTCAAAAACATGATTACAGATTTTAAGTGCCCCCTGTACCATACATACAGTACATACTTGCAAAAATATCTCTCTGTACACTTTCTGTATGGCGCCATCTGTTTCGATCTATAATGAATATAGCTAGTTTTTCTCCCTCTCTACCGTCCTTGGTTTTCGTGTGTGCGCGTGTATGTGTGTGTTGTGGCTAGGTGTCAGATGTGGGAAGAGATGCTTGAGGTGAGATATGGAGGATTTGTTCACTCCTTGTGGACTTCATCGCTATACCGGTGTGTGGAGGATGAGAAAGATGAAACACTGGCGGGTGAATCAGTCGGAGAAGTTAGTTTTACATAGCTTCGGAGTTGAGAAAGTGATTGAATTTCGCTGCCGTGTTGTGGCATCCTTAGACTAAATTAAAGGTTTTTATGTTGTATAGTATGGGAAAATGCAAAAAAGATGCAGAATGAGCTTTCCTACAATACTGTGCTTTGTTTGTGACAAATCAGGTGCACAGGCTGAGCTACAAGTAAGGAAAAGTGGGTGCCTATATTCTCTCTCTGTAAGATTTTCGTTTCATTTAACATACAAAGTTTTCTAAACAAACTCATTGTGACTGTTTTCTTACTCTGTTTGCATAGTCAGTCGTGAGGTTTTTCACTCCTTAATCATCATTAGTATTACATTCTGAACCCTTTCACCACAGTATTTGATTTTGAAACTCCACTCTGCTTTATGTCTTGTTTCATTGCCCTCATTTCCTTCGCCCTCCTAATTCCCACTCTCCCAGTCGCAGTGACCCTCAGGGCAGCGGTGGTGCCAACTATGCCCTCTGTACAACACTCTTGGTCTGGCAGTGTTCTGTACAGCTCCATGACTGGCATGGTAACAGCCCACTGAACACATGGCACTGTGCAAACACTTCTGTTTGCAGTCCTGATCCTTTCAACAGCGTTCTTCTGAAAAACCACAAAAAGTCTGAATTGTTGTTATCATATTTGATCCCTGTTCCTATTTATACAACTTTGAGTATCTGTATCTGGTCTTTTTTTAACCGGAGTCCGCAACAAAACATTCATAGCAGCATCTTCTTTTTGTGAATGTCATTCCTCTTTTGTATTTATGTGTAGAAAAGGAAAAAAAGATGTTCTGATTTAAGGTGGTTTATGTTACCCGCTTCATTGGAACTACTGCCTTTTAGAAGTTCTGCCCTCATTGTTAAGTTGCTGGCTTTCTACACTGTCCCAACTCTTAAAAAAGAAACGCTGATGCTAAGATGGACTTGTGGTTGGCTTACCAGCAAACACAACACAGAATGTAAATAATACACATTTGAAGTTTTCTCTTTAGTTGGAAGGTTAGCCTTTCCACCCCGCTTCCAGTTTTTCTACTTCCCTAGACTGAACAGGTCCCGAGCCAGTCTGTCTATTCAGTGAGCAAGCGTGAAGTTGATATCGATCTTCTCAGGGTATCTTAATCTCATCCAGACAGCAATCATGTACATGCTCTAAAATATTGGAGTATTCCTTTAAAATGTGTCAAACTAAGTTCCACATTTATATTTTTCTGAAATACTCTTCAAGGAACAGTGCAACCTTCACCTGAGTTCATCACAACACAAGCGAAAAAATCACTTCAATTTGTTGACAAAATCATCCCAGCTGTGAAGACTTCCATACACGGGCTCTGAAAATCCCCCCGTCTAATGTTGTATGCACGTCTCGGCCGCCTTCGAAACTCTGAATGCTAGTCTGTCTACTGCTTCTGGAGGGGATGAAGAGAAGGTTTGTTTTTATCTCAAGGTTCTCCATAGCTAGCGGGCTTGCAAGCAGTGCAGTGGTAGTGCCGTTTCCTGTGAAAATGTCCGTCTGCGTGTGCTGATGTGAATATGTGTGTGTGACTGCCTGTGTCTGCAAGTGGGTGAACGCATCCTGTATTGGTCTGTGTGTCTTGTGGATGTGTGTGTGTGTGCACATATGCTTATATGCGTGTCTGTGTGTCACCCTTAGCCTGAAGACGCCTGTATCGTCCTGAGCAGAACAGCTTGGTGGAGAGCAGCTATCACAGAGCCATGTTAGGGGAGGAGAGGAGGAGAAGGGTGAGAGGCGATGATAAATGGCTGGGGCACACTAGCAGAAATTAGTGGAGCCGTATGCAAAGCTGTGGCGTTTTGTTTGATGTGAAACAAAAGGACCACCATGACAAAAGTGCCTGCCAGCCTGCACAGCAGGACAGCAGCCCTCAGGACATACACCATCACCACTGAGAAAGTGTGTATGTGCGTTTGCTCTCGTGCTCATGCGTTGGTAAGCACTTGGGTGTGCATGTATGCGGTAATGCATGCATATCATGCATGATGCTGTTTTCCAGTCCCGTCCGTATTACGTATATTATCCCTCTCTGTGTTTTTATGCTCTGCTCGTAATGACAGACAATGCCTAGCCCTTTGTACACCATGAAAAGACACGGTTTCTCCCTCTGAACAGCTACAGCATATTTGCTCTATTAAGCGGCTGAAATATAGACGTCTAATTTCTTTGTGAATGAATAGGCATCTTAGAGAGCGGCTCTCCTCTTAACATAAGGATGTAAATTGAACTGTTTAAATGTCACAGCTAGCAAGCTGATTTGATTTGAATTGATTTGCTTGTTTCTGGAAAAAAAAGACCTCCCCTGCCAAACCTTAGCTGTACTGGCTGCCACAGATAGACCAAGGTCTTTCTTTGCACCTCAACAATACATTGTGGGGCTTCTGAATTCTTGTATCTGCTGTGATTATGTACAAATGGCCTTCATTTGCCATCCATTTCAAAGCTGTAGTGCTGCATTGTGACTCGAGGCAGATGACGCAGACCAAATTACAGCGGGTTTGCTGCCTGAAAAGGATACTCACACAATAGGCTTTGTGAAGTATTCCCTTCAATACGTAGCCATTATTCTCACCTTTGTTGGTGTTTCTCTCTATGTTTCAGGAGCATCTTTGGTTTTCTAGATTACATTTGTGGTGTTGGAGAGGATTAGGGGGTTGAAAATACTTTAACCACCTCTTGTCTCTCTTATGCTATTCCTTCAATATCTAATAAAATTGATTTTGTCTGTTTTTTGGGGGGGTTTTTGCATTTTTTTGGATGGTGTCGTCATTAAATGATCTTGTTAAGATTTTGCACAGTTGCAGGACAGTTAAGTTCTCAGATATAAACACTGTCTATAGGGCTTGTATGTCTTGACTGACTCTCCCATTACACATATACTGCATCTCTCTTTTAAGGCGGGTTGTTCCATTAATTGAAGAGAAGCAGCCTCAAAGTAGAACCGAGTAAAAGACAGCAAAATTGCTTGTTTCCCTAACTTTTGTTCTTGTCATGAATTGTCCAGGGTTAGAAAGGTCATCTGAGACGTAGCCAACACACCATCACTTTCATTTTCATATTATTTTAAATCTTGGGTCTATATGTGTCTTGCTTTGCTCAAACTCTCATATAGTGTACAGCCCAAAGGCGCACATGAAGCTCAAGCTCTGGCAGAGGAACGGTCAATACGCTTCGGGAAAATCGTCATTTCTGTTCTGTACGTGCGTTTTACTTCTTTTGCAGTGTCTCTATCTTTCTCCTTTCCTTACTCTTTTTCTCTGTTTGAGGAAAAGATAGTTTGAGTAGATGTCGGCAGTCTGTCATGACCAGTTCAGCAAGTTGCTGTCTATTGTTTTCCACTTACAGCAAGAAAAGTTATATCAGCCTCCAGATTTCTAAGTTTACTGTGCAAATAATACATTCATGAAGGACAATTGCTCTTAAGTGATAGCAAATCAGACTGGTATATGAGGGCATTGGTTTTGTCTCATCTGGTCCTTGGTCTGACCATCGATGGTTTGAAATGGTCCAGCAAGCTCTTACCAGGTCGCCACGGTTACACACTCTTCATCTTTCGTTCCTCAAAACACACAGATGTTGTCATGGGGACGTAACTGAAAATCATTACATTATTTTTGAGGTGATTCATATGTCTCCTCTTAGGTGTTTGTTTTCCAAGTGAAAAGGAAGTGTTCTCAGAATATCATTGAAACCTTTTTTTTTTTTTTTTTGCTTTTTTCTCTACATTTCTCTTGTTCTGCCCCCCACCTCTTCAGTGCGGGGTCCCTCCTGCCACTTTGTGATATAAGAAGCCAAGCTAGCTGAAGTTCATTTGAGTTCAGTGAAATCTTGAGGGATTCATCATTACATATTTACTGGCTGAGGCTGATCTTGCTGTAAGGTTCTACCCTCGTCCCATTGATCTAGTGCGCATGTTCACTCCCGAGGTTACGGGACGTGCTTCCATTTGCATAAGGCCCTGGGCAAGGTTCTTTCCACCATTGATTGGCCTGTCCATGAGCGCCCCGTGCCTTCTCACATTGATCACTTTGTTTTTTCCCGGAGACAGTGCTACACAGAGTTCAGCTGCAGCTCCGGCATATCAGACCTGCCAGAGGAAGAGAGAGAGAGACGCCGACAGAGAGCGAGGAGAGAAAAAGAGAGAGGGATAAGAAGAAGGGGAAACTTTACAGCCAATATCGTAATAATTTTGAATACTTTTCCTTTGGATTTTGACACTTAAGCCGAGAAAGTAACAAGCAGTTTTACTCTGTCTCTTTACTCCTTCAGCCTGTGTTTCCTTAAGTTAGCTGCCAGAGTAGGTAAACACAATGCAATGATATACACTGCTTTTAGGGGCCTATACAATTGCATATATTCACACAGACGACAGATATTAGCATTTCCACTTTAATATGAACAGCCCTCAGCCTCCCATCCTGTTCGCCCTCACCCTCTGCTTCAACCCTGGTCCTCTTGTCTCTATGTGCTGTGGAGAAAGCTCTCCTCTCTCCCTTCACTGTCTTTCACTTTATTTTCTCCTCCTCCTCCTCCTCCTGCCTGTTTCCATTCTTTTACCAACACTGTCTGCCTTGTAGCTGCTCGGACAGTCTTCCCTCTCTCCACCTACTCACTTGGTCAGCGAGGATGCTGTCTTGATTTACTCAGGGATTCCTTGCTCTCTCTACCGTATTTCAGCAGCAAATTTTTATGCTATTTTAAAGTCAGAGGGAACTGATTTATTTTTGGGTTTATAACATAAAGACCCTGATTATTTTATGTTTATGCTTGCTATGTGCAATATTTGATGCAATTGTTTTGGTTTCTGTATATTATATGTTTTTTCCGTTTTGTGAAGGTTGAGAAGCACTAAAAGTAAACCGAAACTTCAGAGTCTGTTATTACGAGAAACGCTGGTGTGTTTGCGTTTTTGATCGGCGTATGTGCACCATTGTTTGATCATCCAGCATGGCG
The DNA here is from genome assembly GCF_900880675.1 of Sparus aurata. Classification (NCBI taxonomy): domain Eukaryota; kingdom Metazoa; phylum Chordata; class Actinopteri; order Spariformes; family Sparidae; genus Sparus; species Sparus aurata. The sequence continues at coordinate 11,987,556 of NC_044191.1, forward strand.
TCAGCGGCGGCACAAGGCTCAGACTCCCATGATGCACCGCTCCTCTTTGTTCTGCCGTGTGAGAGCAGCGAGCGGCTTTGTCTGCCTCTCTCGTTCCTCTCGGCTCGTTGCCTCAGAGGCAAGGTCTCACTCTCTTCCCTTTCCTCTCCTTCAGACCTCTCTCGCTCTTTCATTCACTCTTTAATACCCATTGGGCGCTGCTGTCCACTTCATTTGCTCCTCTCTCTGTTGTCCGTTGTCTTAAACCTTCCCTCTTAATTTCGCAACGAAACTCTCCTTCACTTGCGCGTTCTCGCTCTACCCCTTGCCCCCGTTTTCAAAAATGTCAAACCACTCCCCGTTTCTTATTTTCTTTGTGACTCTCACACTCGTCTGAGTTTCTTTGGTCACCCTCGTAATCTCTCCTCTCTTCTACCACTTAACTCACCTCCTGTCATTTTTTTCTTCTCTTAGCTCATGCCCCGGTGTACATGGTCTTTTGCATGTTCTTCACTCTTCCATTTCAGTCACTCTCTTTTCCCCTCCCCTCAACTTAACATCGGCCTTTCCATTTCATTCTGTCGTCTTGCTGCGACCCCTCTTTTGAGACTAACCTTACTTCTATCAGTCTCCTTGCACTGTTCTGTATATTTTGTCTCTCTCTACAAATTTCTGCATCCACGACGGCAGTTCTTCCCACAGCTTCTCCCTTCTCACAGTCTCCTTTTTGCTGTGTTAAAAATCCATCTCTGAAGTGCCGTTTTATTTTGTGTAAAAGTGGTGAATGTTTAAAATCGTAATCTGAACTTTACCGTCTAAAATGTCAAATGAATTTTTTCTTACCTTGTGAAAGCCTCCTGATTTGTTTCCTTTTTTCTGAGCGGATGCAACATTTATTTATTTTATTTTTTTCTATTTGTCCTTTTGCTCTAACTTGGCTTTCAATCTCCTATATTCTCTTCTCCCACTGTGGTATTCCCATGCATTCACCTGCTGTGTCTGGGTGTGTCAGCTGGTTACGACCTAGGTCACCTTCACCAGAGAGGGAATACGGGTGCCTGACGTGAGCTTTGAATGTGGTGAAGATGACACGTTGACAGCTCAAATGAATGGCTTGTCACATGTCATTTTTTTCCCTCCCCCCTTGTTAATTCTTCCATAAGAACGCATACAATATACGAGAGGAATCTTGAGGACATATGGGGTTGCAAATTGTCACACAGGGATCCCTCGAATTCAACGCATTCAATTCAGTTTGCTTTTCTCTGTGTGTGTGTGTGTGTGTGTGTGTGTGTGTGTGTGTGTGTGTGTTTTTCTTTCTCTGCCCTCAAGACTGTGAATGGTCTTATTCTGCTGCGAATGTAGGAGGAAGAATAAGTCTCAGGAACTGAAAGGAGGGAAAGTGTCGTTTGTGAAAAGCTTCGAGGAACAGCCAGGCGAACCCTGGTGCAAATGTCAGTGAACTCGGTGACTCTAGGGTTGAAGTTTAAACCCTCTCTCCCTCCTCTGCCTCTGTGTCTCTCATCCGTGCTCTCCTTTTTTCTTTTTCCTTCAAACCTTGCATCTTCATCCACGCCCGCCTCCTTCACTCCCTGCTCTCTGTCTTTCACCGCTTTTAAAAAGTTCATTGAATGCAGTGTTGGTATTCTGTGGTGTTTTTCGCCTTGCCTACTCCAAACCCTCGGCACCAGGGTCACAGCATTCTCTTAGTGCGTTTGAGGGGAGTTTTTCAGTGTCAATGCATCACCTGCGGACCATGCAGTTTATTTCCTGCACGTATCTCGAGTGTTAAAATGGAAGACACAGCGACTGGGATTTGGCGAAGGAAAAACAGGCAATTTCTCAGTCACTTCGTCGTTTCTGCACTTTGAGTTTCAAACGCCTCACACTGGCGATTCAGCTGATCTATACCCGAGTCTATATCCTCCCATACTTATGGAAAGCTTAGTTTGAATCTTTTATGGTGATTCTTTTTTTTTTCTTCCACGGGTGTGTTTTAGTTATGTACCTGCAGTAAAACATATTTAATTTTTTAAGCCTGGAAAGCTGACAGTGAAAAGAGATGAACTGTTTTATGTGCCATTTTAAGGCTTTATGTGCTGTGAAATACGATGGGGGTTATGAAAGAGCAGAAGGAAGAGAGGCAGAGAAAGGCAGAAGGAGAGCGAGCGAGAGACTCCTGGTGTGGAGCAGCCTTTGATGTCTTCACTGGCTTGGAGCTGAATGCGGAACTCACTGAAGGGTAGGCCTTGTTTCATGGTGGGAATATGAAGCCGGTTGTGCTGTCCGAGTAAATGAAAAAATAAAAACGAGAAATAGAACATTTGCACAGATTTTTTTCTGATGCGTTTGTGTTTGTGCACATGTTTTTATCTTCAAGCATGAGTGTGCATTTTGCTCTACAAAAAGATCTTTGTTGTCCCAGTGAGCGAGGTTTCATTTCTCCCCCGTCATGTCACTCATTAGTTTGTGCTTCATGTCCAGATCAGTTACCAGTCCACATTGGGTGGCATGGTAATTCACACACAGTGTGCGCGTGTGTGCGTGTGTCCCTGTCTCATATATATTCTGCTTTCCTATTAGATGGCTTCACACTCAACGATTCCTCCGGACTCCTCTGACATCGGCTTTCATGCATGGCCTGCTCGCCTCTCTGCCTCTCCTTCTCCTCCTCACATTTTCTCGGCCTCAAACATTAAAAACATCTTGGTCGTGTCAAGACATCTTTTAGCCCCCCACCACCAGCACCAACCAGCTAACACGAGCACTGTACCCCCATCCCCCATATTTGCTCCTCAACTTCTTCATCCACGGCTTCTTCCAGCCCTCTCCTCCTTTCTTCCCCCCGGTGTCTTGCCCCCTCCACCTTACTCACTCACCCACACCCCTGTGCCTTCCCCATGTGATGCCACTTCTCCCATAAATCCAGCCTCTTTACCCCCTCTTTTTCTCCCTCGCTCCCCTCCTGTATCTGTTTTTGTGGTTTTGCCAGGGGTGATGGTTAGTTGATTTGGTCTGATTTCTCTTTGATGAAAACACTAGGGGGCACTGCCTGTCCTTTGTTACCCCTTGCTTTCCCTTAGCAGGCTTCGATGCATGTGTGTTTTTCAATGCGTGTGTTTCTTCTGTGTCTGTGTGCCTGTGCATGTGCTCCTGTTTGTGTTTGTATTTTGTTAAAAAGCAGTCCCTTGTCTGTAATGCATGACACAGATCTGCATTCGGACAGACAGGAAGGCGACCAGGCAGCAGGTCCCTGGTGGTCACCGGGGCTACTGCTCTGCACCCATCCACGCCCCCCTGTCCCTGCTTCCACCCCCTGTTTCTGTTAGGGTGAACCCAGGGGTGTAGGTTAATGAAAAGGGCTTGGACCACCGAGAGCAGCGACAGGCATCTCCCAGACACCTCTGCTCACCTCCGGCCCTCTGAGACCCTTCTCCATGACAGGCCCCCCCTTTTCACTTCTCTCTCGCCACGTCGGCCCTCCTTCCCCCGGTCACACCGCATCGTCTGGCTGCCCGGTGGCCGCCAAACACAGCTCACCCAGCGTGGCACTAGACAAAGGTAGACAAACTAAAAGAGGGAGTGGGGCATTTCGTAAGTGTGTGAGAGTTTTTTTGTGTGTGATGGGAAAAAAAGGGAATGCATGTGAGAGTGACTGCCGTCTTTATCCAAAAGGCTAGGGATTTAGACGTTGGTCGCATTTGGGTCGGTTCAGGGAAGAGTCGGCCCCCCAAAAAAAAGATCTGCTTCGCCAGAGTGGAAAGGAGGAGACGGAGAGGACGCAGACCTTTCTTTTTCCTCTGCCGTTTGAGAGCTTGTTGCAATGCTCCACTTCATGCCAGCAGTGCTCTTGTTGTTTTCTGTGCATCCTATATACATGCAAATCCATACTAAACAATAACTGACCATGCTCTCTCATGTGTCTTTAAGGCCGCTGATGAATGTGTTTGTTTTTTGAAGGGGAAAAAAAACTCTGAATTATTGATTTGTTTTGGGGATTTTTTTTTTCTTTTTGTGGTAAGCAGACAGCTGATGAGGGGTGTTTGATAGTGCTAATTGGCAGCTCCCGTCCATGCAGTGTGTGGTTGGTGGTGGGTTGGGGCTGGGCGAAGTGAAGCGCTGCTATTGTTTAGAGGTGTCAAACCCAACACAGAACAAAGAGGACGGGAAAAATGTGCTGTGCTCGCCTATCAGTGTGCTGAAAGCAGCTAAAGTACGCGCACATACACACACGCGCACGTATAAATATATATTATATATATATGTATGAATGCACATGTGGACGTCCAACCACACATATACACACTCACAAACACACACACACACACACACACACAACAGCACATTACCTGGAGTCATATACCCCAGCGCTCATTCACACTGACACATACTCGCTCATAGACACAAACACCTACTCGTGCACACATGCCACACTCTTAGACAAACAGCCTGAAAATGACAAGATAATCACCACATTCAAACTTACCTTCAGCTCTGGGTAAATGCCTTTCTCTGAGATAAACTAATAAATATACTGTTTTCTTTTCAAATGTTCTCCACTGAAGGCCCTAATTACCATACGCTGACAAAGACCTGACAGAGGTGTAATAGTTAAAAAGGTAATTTGACTACAAGTAGGAGTTTGGGTGGGGAAAAGGGTCAGTGTGCTTTCCCCCCACCCCCACCATCCGCCTCTCTCTTTAATGGTTTATTCACGCTTTTCGAGGACTTTTTGCATGATTGACTGACAAGGTCTTTTTCCGAAATAGCATCTTCAGTAATGAGAAATAATTGACTCACTAATCAAAAAAAAGGGTCCATGGAATCCACAAACCCAACTGTAATCTTCTGTGGCATTTCTAGCAGAATTGACAGTCCTCATAGCTTCAGGCTCTATACCACTTTGATTTAATTGCTTTTTTTTATAAGATTAATAATATACTTTATACTGAATTGTGTGTGTATGTCTCGTATGTGCGTGCCTGTTTGTGTGTGTGTGTGCAAGTGTGTTCCTCACGCTTCTCTCAGGCTTTGTTTTTAATCAATAATATCACTTGAAAGCACTTCAACTGGTGTACTACTTTTGTCGATTTTACATTTAATTCATTAAGGGAATCACTGCGGTGATTTCATTAAGACTCAAAAGTATATTGCTGTGGTTGTTGGGCACGCTCTTTTAATAAACGACAGTATAAAACATTGCAAAAGAATAATAAAAGTAAATTATTCTAAATGGAAATGTTTATATGTTTTATTGAAAATACAGTGTCTACTTCAATAACAGCATAGTTATAATAATAATAACAATAATTATTATTGTTGTTGTTATTATTATTATTGTTATTATTATTATTATTATTATTATTATTAAAGTTATTTACAATGTTTGTTTTATTTAATTTATTTAATATGTGTGTGTGTATCGCTTTAATTTAGATATAGTTTTATTACTTTTTTTGCCTGAAGTTGAAGCTTTTCATTTTTGTTTTTAACTTTGGTCTATTAGATTTTTATTTAAAGCTTGAAGGGAAAATGTTTTTGCTGTTAAATCTGCTCCAATGAAACATGGTGATACAATTCAGGTACTTGAAATCGGTTTGTTTTTTGTCTTTCCACCAAACGTTTAATGTGCTAATTGAATTGCTTTGTATTTTCTTATACCCTACATTAGTGTAATTTTTTATCTTTTAGTCTTGTGTCTTGATTAAATTGGACATAAAAATAATAATTTCAGCAAGTTTGCCTTGAGAACTGCAAAGTTTTTTACATGATTGGGCAAATTAACTTGTAGCTTCCTCCTGCCTGTCCAATTTGTAATATGGCCTCAACCCCTTCTCCGTTTCTTTCTTTTCTGACTCATCTTTCCTCTCGTTAAAAAACTGTTTTAAATCATGGCTAGTGGCAATGAGAAGTTAATTTCAGATTGTTATATATTTCCATTAATTTCACTTGGCCTTCTGTAGTTTCCCCTCCCTCACTCTCTCCTTCCTTTGAGTACAGGGGGATCACAAAGCCTGTTTTTCTTTTTTTCCTTTCCTTTTTTTTCCTTTTTCGGGGGCTCTCTCTTTTCCCCCTGCCCCACAGCACAGGAGACGACTAAATATGAAGGAGTAGTGGATGATAACTGAAGGGAAGAACGCTCTCTTTGTCACTTTCTTTAGCATTGCCTTATACCTCTCCTCCCCTTTCTTTTTCCCCAAACTTTTTTTCCCCCGTTTGTCCAAGAGCGGCATCTCGGTCAGAGATGGGTCGAGTGGCCCTGGAAGTTTAAACAAAGCACCTCCCCTGAGAATCAAACTCCTGCAGCTCTAAATAGTCACACACACTACAAACACACACACACACACACTCACACACACCTGATTTGCCAGTTATGTGCGGAGCAGCAGGCGCCTCCAGATTTGTTGTTTTTGTTTTATCTTCCGTCTTTTCCAACCTCCCCCATTCACAGCTAAGGTGAAAAACAGTCCACTGAGATATTTGGGACTGTTTCACCATTAGCGGGCTCCACCTTTTGAAAAACACCTACAGGAGCTGGACTTCATGTGTTGATTTGTGCAGGTTGAAAGTGGATTTGCGTGTAGCGGCGATGTATTAGCAAAAAATAATAATAATGGGGCATTTCTTGATCACAACAATAAAAGTGACAAAAGTCACACAATTGTTAATATTTAGCTCTTTTTCAACCTCATCACAATAAATTTAGAATAAGTGAGTAAAAATTTCGCATCATAGCTTGTTGAAATTTTGTCACTGCACCCCGATTTAGAAATTTTGGCTTGAATACCAACTGTGGGCTCAGTTAGTAAAAAGAATCAGTGTTTATCAGCCCCTAAGGGTGTGTGTCTGTGTGTGTGTGTGTGTGTGTGTGTGTGTGTGTGTCAGAAATGGACAGCAGTACCCGATGGATATTTAACACATTAGCTTTGGCAGAGCTGAGAGTGGTGTGAAAACACACTGATTTCCTAAGTGGCAATCATATCAGCCTCGCCGTCAGAGAGGCAGCAGAGAGCAAACATCTGTGTGTACGTGTGTGTGTGTGTGCGCGTGCGTGTGTGTGCACTCCAGAACATGCATGCATATACCGTTCGTGCACATCATTTAGAAATTGATCCGACTGCTGCTTTAGATTCTTACAGTAAACTTTATTATTGTGTATTTGTGTTATTAGTGAGCTAATTGAGCTTTTTAGAAATATTTTGCCTCAAATAATAATTACACATTTATTTGTTATTATCTGTTTTCTCTTTTTATGAAATCCTGTTGTCTGTTTTTCTTTCTGCTGTTTCCTTCATTATTTATTTATTCTAACTACAGTTTTATCTGGTGTTCAGGCACTTTCTACCTGTGTCTTTTTTCTGTATCCAGTCGTTCTCTTTCTCGGCTTCTGTTGCTTCGTATACTCACTCTTGTGTGTGTGTGTCTCTCCCTGTCTGTCCGTGGCGAGAAGTCTCCTCCCCGCCAGGGTTCATGGAGCCCTCGGTTCTCCTCGATGTCAGTATCACCCTGAGTTACGGCACAAAGGTCTCAGCCTCCTCCTCCGCCCACCCTTGTTAGGCCCTCTCGTTTCGCTCCCTCCCTCCGTCAATCCCACTCCCGCTCACCCTATCCATCCTCGTCTCCAGCCGAGAGTCACCCATCCGAAACTATGTTAAAACAGGGTCATCCCCCGGTGTGCACTTAAAGGCTGTCCCTTTAACCTGCTCTGAAATACTTACGGCTATTATTATAGCTTATAAATCATTAAGAAAGTTTAATTATACGAAAATTTCATGGTGGAAATGTGCAAGCTGACACATGGGAAGGGGAATTTAATGGGCCAGCAAGTCCCAGCACCGTGAGGGAAAATATTGAGGTTAGGTTTCTATTTTACAGCATTGCCGGAGGGTTTGGAGACAGGGAGAAAGACAAGAAAGAAGCACTTTCTGGAGTGAGAGAGAGGGAGAGAAAAGGCAAGCTGCGATGATGAGGCCTACGCTGCATCTAATGCACAAAAGTAACTTTCTTTTCACTCTGTAGACCAAAGCTGTTAATATGGCCAGTTGATTTGGGAATGATGAAGACATAGCCCACCGTACCTTGTGCTGGTTTTCTTAACTAAGATGTATTCTAATTAACACAAGACTTTAATTAGTCGCCGTGCCATAATTTCACTTCGTTAAGGAATGCTGCCTAACTAGAAATTTCCATTTGGAGAATTTCTGTAATTGCCATCGCTAAACAATAAATGAACATCCCTGACTACTAATGTTACTACTGTCCACTTCTTCTTTTAAATTGTGTCAATATCATTTCAATGTGAACATTATATGGATACTGCTGATGTAGCTCATGCGGGCAACTACTGGTCTTTTCATTGTGGCTTGATATCATCAACGCTCACCACTTTGCAGATGTTAATTAGAAATGAATTATATTCTGTTGTAGTGACTTTGAAAAGCTGCTATACATCGACACATACACTTGCTGGATGGTTCTGAATTATTTGAACGATGTTCCGATGCATAAAAGAGTGTCCATCAAAGGAAAACCAACAGGAGTGAAGTGTTTCAGGGTCTCTTTATTATATGAAACTCCATACACTGTACACGCAGGAAGAAAAACACTAATGTGGAATTCACTTCTGACCATGTGGACAGTACTGAAGAGAGACTCAAATAGCAACAGATAGCACTTTGAATAAGTAATTTAAGAAAAATGACTGCACATACCCTCATGCACGAACCGTCCCCTCACACATTAAAACTCACAAAGAACTCTTGTCGCGACGAATCCAACATTTTTATTATAAGTGAACAGCACTTGCTTTGCACCAGGCTGCTGTTGTTTATGAGCACTCACTTACCCACAACCCCATTTGTCCCTCCCTTCTTCCCTCCCTCCATCCCATCCTCCCTGCCCTCTCTCCCTCTCTCTCTCTCCCCCTCTCTCTCCCTCTCCTCTGTCCTCCCTTCCCGTCTTCCTCTTGTTTTCCAATGCGGGCACAAGCGGGGCGAAGCACCCGCTGCCGGCAGGTTTCCTGGCACACCGCTCCTCATCCTCTGCCTTTTGTTTCCACCAGTGGACAACCATTCTCCACTTCTGCTGTGTCAGTAAATATTTATTGGCCTTCCTTTTCCTCACCGCCCCCACTGATGTTGGTGTGTTTCTGTCCGCTGTACATGTGTGTGTGAGTGTGTGTGTGTGTATGTGTGTGGTTTGCATGTTTATGCACACATAGAATCCTCCCCGACACGTACACAGACACACACCACCTCCCACTACCCTGCATCCGGTGCTGTCACTCACACAATTCAGCAGTGCCCCTTCCTCACCCTTTCAGATCTCACCCTGTCTCTCCGCCCACCATCTTCCTCTTTCTCTCTCTGTCCCTCATCCTCCCTCCATCATGCATGTGTCAGCCAGCCGCAAAAGGAAAGAGGAAAGAGAGGAGGAAGTTATTGCAGTTTTCTCCTGCGCTCTCCCTCCCGCTCTACACCCTCACGATGACTGGAGTTCATGCGCTGGAGAGTCAGAGGGGAAAAACCCTGCAAGTAAATGCATGTGACCTCAGTGAGCAAAACTCCTGCACACTCCCACAACACTGAAAGATGCACACACACAAACACACTCCCTCTGGCTCCCTTGGGCCCTGTGGCCTCGTGTTAGAGAGGGCTTCCTTCCTGCGGTTAAGACAAAGGAAACTGGGGACCGACGGGGGACCTGGGACCGCTGCTTCAAAGCCACAGGAAGCGCTGGTGTTGTCTCTTCCTGTGGAGGGTGTCGGAGCGTGGGGGGCCAGCTGCCTGTGTTTTCACAGCCAGGGACGAGTGTGTTTTTTTGTGCGTGTATGTGTCACAGAGAGGGTAGGTAGAGTGGATGAACACGCTGCACTTCCAGCCCGATCCACCCCTCCGTGACCTGGGATCAATTGCCAGCAACAGAAGTCACACAGAGATAGGAATAAGAGAGATAGCACACAAACATCATCCCTGTGGTGACTCCCCCAGTCATTAAAAGTCAAATCCAGCTGAGGATTATCAACCTAACCGCTGTGTATCTACAAGTCTATTGTCCTCATTGATTTATGATAGAAAAAAAAAATCGCTTCCAGAGCATCAGTCAGTCTTTATGTTTGTTTTTCCAGCCCTTGCCACTATCTTTGCAGACTCTACACATGCTTGCAATGTGTACATGTCTCTGTGTGTGTTTGTGTTTGTGCTCCTGTTCCAGTGTTGGCGTGTAGGGATTTATGGGGGTGTATGTGTTAGTGTGTCTGCGCCATGTGTTTTCCAACCTTCCGGTGTGCACCCGCATACATGTTTGTTTGTTTTTTCTGTGTCCGCCCTGGCTTCTCTGATGCTCTCCTCTTAGTCTCTGGCAGCAACAGGACAGTTAATCAATCAAATATTTAAGCAGTGCTTCAGTGCTCAGTGGGTAGTCCTAGATTATCTGTGGCTGTTGGCAGTGCATGGCGCAGCCACATTATAAGCCTCGTCTCTGACTGGCATCGTCACGGGGCGCTTCTTGCTCTCTCTCTCTCCCTCCTCCTCCTTCCCCTTGGCCTCTGCTCAGTCTTTACTCACTCCCACTAACACTCATACATTTTGTCCTCTTTTCCATTCTCACTCATTTTCTGTCATTCTCGCTCTATCCCTTGTTTTCCTTTCTCTTGTTTGCCGCTCTCTATTCGCACTCTCTCTCTCTGTATAATTGTGGCTTTTCACATTGACTATCTGACAGTGAGCAAGGCCCCTTAAAGAGCTCTCATCTTTCTGTCTTTGCCTGTTTCTCTCTTTTCTCTCGCTCTGCATTCTTTCTAGGGATAAGTCTGCCTGTCTCCCCACAGGGATCTCCATTGTGGATTACCATTCAGTTTTCGCCCAATTATCTAGTGGCTTTCGCTGCCTTTGACACATAATTATCAAAGGCCTAAATAATTGTCTTTATTATTGCCGGTGTTTAGATGTAGCGTCAGCGGAGTAGTCGCGAGCAAAGGGAGCGTCACGGGGAGAGGAGAGAAATGAAGTATTTATCTCGACCAGAGATTAGCTTAGCATGCTGTTAAATGATGTCTCGTCGCTTATTTCAACTCCTCGTCCAGATAAATAAACATGATTAATATGCCCCCTACGTTCCTTCATACACACACCCCACACTTTACATATACACACACCGATAGCATATCACATTCTATGTCAGTAGTGAAAATAAGATTACGCACAACAAAAAGTCTAGCAATTAGCTGGCTTTGTAGCAGGAAGCAGCTTAAGGTGCTAAACACTGTACTTTGCTGAGGGCCATGTGAGAGGTCAGGTACGAGATACAGGGGTTAGAGAAAAGTCTCGGTGGGTATGTTTGCGTGCGCGTGTGTTAGAGTGACTCCAAATGCGCAGGGGTTGGATATTTCATAGACCTTGTGAAAAGCTGGGTTTAGTAAAATTGTGCCAACCAGGGGGTCAGAAATCTGTGATGTTTGCGGGTTTCTATAGCAACCTGGCCCTCTGCAGAGAAATCAGAAAAAGAAATGGTTCATGAGGAAGAAACAGAGCACGATGAAGGGGTTGAAAGAATTCAGTTCATTCAGAGTTTAAATGTAAGTGGGTGGGAGTGAACTCAAGTCCACGTCACCGGTTGTGATTCAGCATCGTCGTCGTGGTTTAGAAGAATGCAAATGTGTTTGCAGTAAAAATTAAATTCAAATCACGCTGAGGGACTGTGTTTAAAAACAGCTTTTCACAGAAGTAGGTTAAGAATTTTTTTTTTTTTTTGTGGCACACTAAATTAGGATGTCAAAATGTCCTTGACAATTGAACTGAAAAAGACTGGTTAGCCTATTATGGTGCAGAAGTTAGATGACGTGCATCAGACTAATAGTGAACATTTCATCAAACTTAAGCTTCTCCGTGTGTTTTCAAGTCGGTGAAAGCCCACTTGCTTTAGGGATGCTGTTCTGAAGCTGGCTCTGTGGTCCGTTCTTCCTGTGAAATGAGCCAAGGGGAAAAAGAATTTTCCTCAAGGGGATCAATAAAGTCTTCAAAAATATTCTTTGTTGTGCACATCTGCCTGTCCTTCCTCTCATCTGTCTTGCTGTTTCTTCCCTTTCCCTCCAATAATACTACTTTTAATATCCATTCAGTGTATGCCCTTGTGCCTTTCCTTTCTTGATTTTTCTTTTTTTTTTACACTCAAGCCCCCCACGTCCAACCCCCACCCGAACTTTACTCTGCACATCCAGCTGCTTTAGCGTTAAAGGAAAGGCCAGCAGAGAGGCGGCAAATGGCTCAACATCTGTGTGTTGGTTTTAGCTCAACAAGTATTTCCACATGTTTCTCTTCCTTTTTCCCTGTCCGATACAAGACTGATCACAACAGCTGGCCTGTTTCCTTGTTAAAGCTGCAGTCTGCGGTTACATAGTGGATTAGCACATTTAAGATTCTGGATAAAAATGGCTAACACTAACTCACATACTAACATGGCATAAAAATTACAACATGATGAGTCATATGATAGGACTGCTTACATCGCTGCTCACTTGTGGCTTTATGGGTCCGACTTGTTTGTAAGTTAAACTTGAGTATCACCCACCTTGCAGAAGACACGGACATGCTTAGATCCTGCTCTCAACATGCAGCTAACCACAGTTGTCATTGTGGCTTGTAAAACATGAGAAACCCAGTGGTGTCAAAATCATTGTGGTTGAGGGCCACACTGCATAGAGCACTCTCTCCTTGAGTCATTATTTGTCAACCTATTACCCCAACTGTTACCACAGCCAACCATATGTTTATAGGCATTGCGGCAGTGAGAGCTGTCAGAACGAGTGATTGATATAGCCAGTGTTGGGAGATGGTGTTCTGCGCTCTTTAATCTTCGGCTGAGGCATCATCAAAAAGACAGACTTTGTTTGGTGAGAGTTCCTGATTTATTTTCCCCTCGTCATTTCAGCAGATATACAACAGCGTGCGATTAAAATCACAGCAAATCACAAAGAGTTGGTTAGAAGGGCAAAGTAGTTTTGCTTTGTAATTGAAACCAATAGGATTTAGCTACCAAAAGCATCCAGTGGCTCTGAATCTAATCATTCTGAATAGTTGCTTTATGATTTCCAAAGGTTCTGTTATCCCATTTTTTAAGAAAACATTTTCTCCTGTCATCTGTTGGCTTGATGAGACCGTCTGTCTGCACAACATAATTCATGCACTGTCCAAATACTTGAGTCCAGTATGTAAGTTCCAGACGTGTGTCCATCAGCACCATCTACAACCCAGATTCACTCCCACCTTACCAGCTGTGCTTCCTTTGTACATACCTTTATCTTTGTCTTGGCACTGTCAGTCATTCACTTGCTTCTCCCTTTAACAGTACTCTCATATCTGCACACATTCATTCCCACACACATGCACACAGTCATGCCTGTACCGACATACATGAAGACATGCACACCCACACTTCCTCTGGTCGGCTTTATTAGTATTCTTGTTCTCTCTCTTGATTCCATCTATTTGCACATCCTTTGTTATCCCTAAAGTACTTTGTGTTAAAAGTGGCATGCAAAAATAATTTTAGAACACGATGGACTCCTTAATGAAAAGTTGGCAAATGCAGTTTACTCTGGCACCAGTTGCCAATTTTATCATAGTTCTGTGACAGTTTTAATATACCAGTGATATCCTGTGAACCATACGCATGTTAAGTACATTTTCCATCCAAAAGAAAAAAATGTTGGACTCAGAACGGGTATATGATAGGAGCAAGCAAAGACCTATTTATCAACTTTCAAAATGGAAAAAAATGCTTTCTGCCCAGACTTTGGATGGATGTTTTTGACTGGTCTGAAGTCATGTGCTTAGCACTTTCCACGGTCAGTCAGTCCACTGCCTCCTGTTTCCTGGCCTCTGCTAGCAGCCCCTATACTCAGGGACTGGCCCATTTGGCTAGTGCCAGAAAACAGGACCTTGACTGACACCTCCAGTTTTAAAAGGTTGACTTTTCTACTCCCACGGGCCCAGTTCTGCCAGAGGAAAGCTTTTCAACCAAGCGTGGATGAGGGTGGAGTAAAGAGAGGAGTGTGTATCTCTGTGTGTGTATATGATGGTATGATTTTGTGTGAGCCAGCAGATGTGTCTGTGCATACATTTGCAGTGTATGTCTTCTTTTGTTGTCTATCCTTACTGTTGTAGCAATTTTTTTTTATGCTTGTGGTTGTACCTCCCCTTTCAATGTGCTCTATCCTCCGCCCTGGCGAAGACGCTCAAGTGGAAGCCTTATCAGCTGTATGATGTATGAGTCCTTAGAGCCTTAATAGATTCAATTTATCTCTATACACTCCCACTTTAATTTGGCTGGGCAAGGGAGGATGTATTCAAATGCCCACCGTCATTTTGATGTACAGCCAGGCAGCCAGAGCACGCTGACTATAGATGACCAGTGTTACATGTCTGTGATTGTGTATAAGATGGGTGATTGATCCAGCCTAAGCCCCAGCCTGAGCGTCAGATTTATACTGTAGCTTTGTACTCAAGCCTCAGCGCTATTTTGTTTCATTGCACTTGGGCTTTTCTCGGCCAGTGTTTATCCTATTCTTACATGCAAGCGTCAACTAAGCCCTGATATTCCAATCCCTGCCTTAGCTTTAACGTTACCTAGAACTACTAACGAAGTGCACCAAGCCATAAACACCATGTCCATTTTAAACCCGACCAAAATCCAGAAGTCCAGTACACTGAAAAGTTGTCCACCTCCCCCAGATAACATTTAGAATGAAGCTCTGAAGCTCCAATTTGTAAGAGAGTTGATTTTTGAGTCAGATACTCATGCTTTGGGATAGCTGGCTGACCCAACCTAAGTTTCTCTCAAATTGGACCTTTAATGTAGTTAAAATGTTGGTCTTTCCATGCTTGGCGCCATGTGAAGTTGACCAGGCTCTCACAAAACTTTGTGCTATTCTGCAGCGCGGTGCGTAATCCCAGTCTATCAGTCTCTTGCGCAGCTTCACTATTCGTATACAGTAAGTGATTGTTAACCTATTGTTGCAAGTCCTGTTCCCTATTCTTTCCATTTTATCTTAAAGCAAAGCAGAGTGAAATGGCTCGTTCCCAAGGCCTGACTGTAGTACTCCTTGGGGTGGGACCAGCAGTGTGGGAAGTCCATTGTCGTGCAGTAACAAGTTCTTTGTGTGACATTTTCCTCGGCGTTGACATTCAGAGGGGAATAGGAGGATGGGTCTGTGGACGCTACATTCTCTGTGACATGTGAAGGGAAAGGGTATTAAGAATGGGGACCGAGGTATTTGAACGTGCACAGGGAAGGACATTTGCACAGAACGTGACAAGGACACGATATGGTGGAGCAGCTCTTTCATATTTCACTTTGTAACATTATGCTATACACCAGGTTGAATCTCTATCTGCCGGTACAAAGCTGTCCACTGGGTCATTACTATCATGGTCCGAGGAATAGGCAGTATATGTTGGACAGGGAATACAATTTTTTTTCTTAGCAAGTATCTACTGAAGCAATAAGTATGTGATATTTAATTTAATTGTTCACGTCTACGCAATTAAAAAGCTGATTTTGTCTCAAAAGGTTTTCCTATTTTTTACAGCATCACGGTCTCTGTTGCTCAAATGTTGTCCAAAACGAGCATTCTCCTCAAAGCTGGCTGTGTCATTAACATGCTGCATGGATGATTAACACAAATGTGCTTTTTGTGGCAGATGAATCAGCGGGAAATGCAGGTGAAGAACAGAGTGTGTGCTGTGGCTCTGACTGACTCGGCTCACAACATCTGGCTACAGGAGACCAGCAAAGGCACGCAGGACTGGATGCAGCAGGTGAGAAAACCACACAGGCTCAAATGCACAAACACATGCTGAAGCCAAACAAAGGCGCTGCGACCTGTACAGGAGTCCATTCCTGAGCTCACCATCTCATCATGTAAATTCTCCCAGCGGTGGGCTGAGGTCTCTCAGATTTTGCTCCTCTCTAATTTCACCCTGCAGAACCCTGCTGACCTACACAGGTATCCCTGACCAACCGCTAGCCTTAGAAGTCATGGAGAACCATTGTTTGCATGTTTTCCTTCTCTGTCTTTTTTTTTTTTTTTAATCAGCCCCCACTTCTTTTTCTTCCTGGGTCCATGTCAATGAATAACTAAGACAGTTAACCCTCGGTGGTGCATGTGTATGTGGCTGGGCATCCATATGTGCATGCCTGCATGTGTTTATGTGTGCTTGTGGGTAAGCGTGTGAGATAGAATGCACGTGCACATGTGCATTTGTGTTAGCTTCATTTTAGCTCTTGCCCTTTCTGGTGTGACCTCTGCGCCATACGCAGCACCTGGGCTCACTCAGTATGCACATACAGATGAGGACCATCCAAGACCAGAGCTGCTTGAGAGCCAGAGATGCAAATGTCATGCACACACACACTCTCACACACAGCCAGACACACCATACCTTTATTTGTATTACATCCTCTTTTATATCCCTTGCCTTTTGTTATTGCTATTGCTGTCATCTCTAGTTTGCGCGTGTGTTTTAGGTTTGTGTGCATAAGCGTGTGTTAGTTGTCTGTGAATGTGTATGTATGTTGGTTTGAGTGGTGGGGATTCAAGGTTGCACTGGCCGCCTTCTCCTTGTCGGGCGTTTCCTATTTTTGATTCATCTAAGGGATGTTCGGGACACAGCATAATTGGAATGTTAAGTGATTTTCTATTTGTGATGATTACCCAGAACAATAAATCTGAAATAACCTTCTTTGTCCGGCTGGAGGAAGGGGACAGGCAAGGATTCACTCTTTTTCATACTCATTAACCCACAGTCCTTTTTGGGCTGAATTAAGAGAGGAGCCTGCCTAATTAAAGGGATTTTTTTCTTGAGGGAAACAGTGGCACACCTATGCTTTGATATGCCCTTCTCAACGATTCAACAAAAAAACAAAGAAAAAAGGAGGAAATGTATACATAATTTTTTTTTCTGCCAGTTTTGCCCCTTTAGTTCTGGGCGTACTTTTCAATGAGACAAGTCATTACTTGTTGCTAATTCCAAGCAAATGTTTGTACTCCATGTAATTCTCTCAGGGACCATTGGATTCATTATGTAAATCATTACATCAGTTGTATTTAACAGCAACAAAAAAATAGGTGTTTTATCCTCTGAAACCCAGATTAACTTTAATTGAATTATCAGGAATGCAGTGTCGATGCCTATTGTTCTTGCCTATCTGTTGAGAGAATAATGGGTATTCACAGTATCAAATGTTTGACCATTTATTGTCTCTTCTAAATTACTGTCAGATGAAAACCATTAATAGTGATAGACACTAAATCAATGCTAAGTGGTCAGATATGCATTATTTTTGTACACATTAACATCAGATTGATATAGAGGTTGAAGGTAAAAAGAGTCCTATATTTCAAAACTAATAATGTCAGTTGTGTTACTCGTATTCTGTATTTCATCACATTAGTGTCTTCTGGGCATGGATGGCAGCGCTAGTTATCAAGCTCCAGGGTCAGCATGAGGATTGAGGTGAATCCAAAATCTAATCTGTCCCAGTCATTTACATTAGAAACCAATGCTGCGTATGTGCTGTGGTTCCACCAAAAGGTCAGAGTCCCTTTATGTTCCACCCAATATGCTAATCCAATGGCTTTCAGCAAGTGGTTTCTATCATTGGCTCGCTTTCCTGATGTTTGGCTTTTAATGATCATACATTTTGACAGTACATGCACTTGTTGGTGGAATGCAGAAGATGCACACACATACCCTGACAGCTGATGCATATAATGCTGCTTTTTTTCAAAGATATTAATATTCCATACACAGCTGGGTCTTGAACGTAAACAACACTTGCATTGCACATTAAGGTATGGGCATACACCAGACAAACACACACACACACACACACACACACACACGGAAGGCAGCCCAAAAGGTGCTGGCCATCACAGAGGAGAGCTGGCAGTGAACCTGAATAATGCCCTGGGTGGTGTATAAATATGGGTGCCCGTATGAGTGGGTGTATGTGAGGTCGGCACACCCCAGCAGTGCACTGCTCTGTTCTCCTCGGACAGAGATAATTCCCTCCCTCCAGGGTTCAAGAGGTCACTGGATGGTGGGACGGAGCGATGGGAAGAGGAGAGCAAAAGAGAGGAGATGGGATTTAGAGATCACCGCCCGCTGGGCCGGGTTATATAGACCAAATGGGTCAGACGAGGGGCAGCTGACGTCACTGCCAGGAGACAAAATACAGAGTGAAGGTGAGAGAAATGAAAAAAGGCTGTGAATAAGCAGAGGCAGAGATAGAAAGACTCATCCATTGAGTTGGACAGAAAAAGAAATAGGCAAAGAAATAAAGTATGAGAAACGTTCAATTATTTAAATCCCGTTGACTGCCGCCGAGAAGGCACAGGGCAAGAGCCGTGGAAAAGAAAAACAAAAAGACAGGTAGGATATGAATGGAGTGAATACAGATGGAGGAGAGGAGATGAAGAGATGTACGTGGAGATAGATGAGTAGCATAGTGAGGGGAAGTGAGTGAGAGAGAGAGAAATGCGAATGATGGTGTACAGCTGGCAGCCTGTCACAGTCTCCAAGGTGTCTCCTGTCACTGTGCTGGCCTGCTGTCACACTCTAGTGGCCTGCCCAGAGCACACACACGCACAGGCATACACACATACACACTAACACACACACACACACATACACACACATACAGAGTACACTATGGTCATGAATAAACCATCCTAATCCATAGAGATTATACAGCAACTGGAGGAGGTGGGAGAGAGACAGACACAGAGAGAGTGAGCAAGAATTGTTACTCAGGACTACTTTCTGAGAAGTTCGGTTGCAGGCTGTCATGTGTGTTATGGTTTAGTAGACTTTTGTACACTTAGCACATAGTTTCTATCATGGGACTCAGTCCTATGTGCCTTCAGAGAGAATGGGTTGCCATTTTACTCTTGAATGGAGCATATGATTGCAAATATACATGACACATGATAATATTTGCATTTAGATCTGTATAACAGTTTCTAAATCAACATGATGATATTATGACTCATTTTATTATTCAGTCACTTTTCTGTATCAAAATTGTTTTACACTCAGTTTTTTTGCACATAATAAGACAACTCTGTTAATAGATTCTAGCATGTTTTCTGTTATATTATGTACAAGCTCTGGATGGTTGGGAGGATGCTTCCCTTTTTATAGGCACTATGTGTATTCCTGTGACTCTAACTGTGTAGTGGATATGGACACCTATGAGAGACCTATTTGGTCCTCATGAAGGTTCCATTAGATCACCCTGCCATCAGCTGAGTGCAGTGTTTTGTGTCCATTACGCTCTGTGAGTGTGTGTGCATGTGTGTTTGTTGTTTATGTGAGAGAATCAGGCCGCCTTCCACTCTGACTTGCTGTAGGCAGCAGGTGGTGGATTGCTCACACGTACACACACACACACACATACACACACACACACACATTACAAAAAAGGTTTAAAAGCATCTCTCAGAGATAGAGGGGTAGAGCTGACACCTGCATGTCATTTACACCCTCAGAGTACACTGTTAGCTTAATGGTTAGCTTTAGCACTTAGCATTAGCGTTTAGAACTAGCCTCTAACTCACCACTTTGTTTCTGCATAATGTCGGAGATGGGATTTAAGCTAAACAGAGTGCACTGTGCAACAATGTGTTCTGGTATGTGTGTGCGCATCCAGTACATAGCCCAACGCACACACACGCACACACACACACACACACACACACATACACAGACACACATACACAGAGCAGCAGAGGTGGGGGAAGAGTCAAATCTGTTTACATGTTTGTTTCTCTGTCTGCCTTTAGTTCAATGGCACCATTGATCGGCGGACGAGCTGCTTGAAGTGATGATGCTATGCATCAGAGGCAGCCGATGTGATGTGCCATCCTTTTGTCACGTCGCCCTTCTCTAATCCCAGCCAGCAGGCCTTGCCTTTATGTGACTGCTGTTATGCCTGCGGTCTCCCACAGCACTGGGGCTGTGTGTGTGTCTGTGTGTGTGTGTGTGTGTGTGTGTGTGTGTGTGTGTGTGTGCGTATTAATGCAAGAGTTTGTGTGCACATGTGTGTTGTTGCCTTGACAAATCTATTCAAACCCCGGCCTCCCTGCCTCCATTGGTGGTGATGGTGGAGGTGAAGGGGGAGGGAGCTGGGCTCTTTGAAAGACTCCCCTCCTTCCCCTCGATCCAGCCGCCTTCAGCCCACTGCTCCACAGCCCAGCTGACATCTTCCTTGAGACAGACTGAATGAATTAAAGGAGATACAATGAGACACTTGATGTAGCAGTCAAGGAGCCCCACTGCTTCTGTGCCGCTCCACACCGCTCTGCCCTCAAGCCCGGGCTCAGAGGAGAGCACATCTAGGGCAAAGGAAAAGGATCTAAAAATACACAATATGCCACTGTTTACCAAGATGACTTGTCATCTTCCCCCAATGCTAAACCCCCCCATCCTCCTCCCCTCCATTCTCCCCTCATCTCTCTGTCGATCGTACTTCAGCCTCTTATGCTATACCCCTTATGACTTCTTGCACTTTGATTGACAGGGCTGAAGAAATTAAATATAGAGGAAAAGAGTGAAAGGGCATTTGTACAATTTAAGAGGCATATTCAGTAAAAACTTTGTCTGATATTAATATCTTTTTATTGGATAGGAATGGATCGCTTATGACCTAAATGGACCTTGTTGTACACATTTCCCAACTGAATTGTGTTTACCTACTTGTTGACATTTGCTAAGGATTTGCGCACATGGGCCAGATGTTTCATCATGATCATCTCTCACAATCCGCAATGTGTCTTCTTTTTTTCATTTCTCTATAAATCAACGTAGGACAAAAGAAGAAGTAGCACATGTCAAGCAGAGGGCAACAGAAGACATTTGCTTAAACATAGCTGAAGAATCTTATGTAGACAAAAAAGCAAAAACCAAAAGTGCCTCGATTAGGCAGTACATTCAATATGCCTGTTTAACTTGACATTTTCATACAGAAATACAGCAAAGCTCAGAGAAGGTTTTGTCTGTGTGTGGGTGCTACTTGGTGGAAGATAGCATTGCAGAAGTTTGATGTGACCCTGGATTTTTTTGCATTTAAGTAAGTGAGTGTGTGTGTGTGTGTTTGTGTGTGTGTGTGTGTGTGTGTGTGTGTGTGTGTGTGTGTGGGTGTGTGGGTGTCCAGTCCCTCCTCCTTCAAGGCCTTGGGAGTCAGGGTCACCAAGTGCAAAAATGCGAAAGCGAGCGTGTTTTTTGAGTGTGCATTTGAGTCTGAAGGGTTCACAACGTTACACATCTTTATGGGAGACCCCCCGCAATGCAATCACTGACCCACACACACAAGCACACACGCACACACAGGCATGCACAAGACTGTAATGACTGTCAGGGGGCCAGGGTGAAAGTAAACAAGGGCAGATAAGCAGTGATTCAGAAGGACGCCAGCTGCACATTCTAATCTCTTTACATTTTCTCTTTCTTCTATTGAACTTTTATCTTATCTGGGGAACGTCTTCTCCAAGCATTCCTTCTCAGCCTCCCTCTATCCCTCGCTCCCTTTTCCCCCTTGTTTTTGTACTAACCTTACAAGCCACAGCATACCAATCCTCATCGCACAGTCAAAAGGGAAAACACACTTTGATATGTTGTCATCAACTGAAAACAGAGAATGAAAAAACTCAAAGCTTGGGAAAAGTGTGTTGTTTCGTAGTATGGCATTGATACAGTTGATTAATTGTACATAAGAATTTAAACGTACTATGCTTGGAAGTACCTTGTAGGTAGGAAGAGGGAACGACACACAGACAGGAAGATGAAGACAGCAACAAAAAAACAGATAAAGAGGTCCTCTCCTCTTTCTGACAGTAGAGTTGTCAACCGCAGGGGGTTTGAGAGGACTAGGGGTGTTTGTGGGAGGTTATGGGTCAGCAAGCTGGGCAGACACCCTCCCCCAGGGCACCCACTGATCTACCATGGTAGAAGGCCTCAGCTTTCCACCACAAACAAACGCCGAGCTGTCTGAGCAACATGTCACAGAGCTTTTAATTGCTTGTTTCTACCCACCCCCCTCCCCCCCCACCTCGCTACACCATACACACACCTCTTTCTCAGTTATTGTCTCTCCCTCTTGTCCTCCACACCTGTCTCCCTTGCCTCCCATTTTTCGCTCCCTTCTCCCTTTTCTTTTTCCTTGTTTCTGATGTCTCTTTCAATTTCAGATAAACTCTATATTTCCATGAAGGAAAAAAACAAAACTTTCATAGCATCAAGGAAAAATATGTTTGTGTTCTACACTTTTAAATCATATCCCCTCACTTGTTATATTTCCATCTTTGAGCATATTTTTCTTTGTGTTTTGCAGAGTAATACTGCAGGTAATAGAGGATGCTGGTTTCCATATATTTATTTCCCTTGTACAAACCCCCCACTACATCTATTGTTGTAGAGAATATGTCCACCAAGTTTACAATTTACTGTCTCTTTTTTCCTCTCCCTGCAGCACTGTTGTAACTGGGTATCGAGTCCAGAGCCCCTGGACACACCACTGGATCCCATGCTGCCAGACTGCCCCCGAGTCTCTGCAGGTATCAAATAAACTGTGTATAAACACACTTAGCAGTAATTACATTAGAACTCAATATCTACTTACTGCATGATCTGAGATCGCTTCAGTTTCCAATTACTATGATTGTTTAAAGAATTTGACTTGATTAATTTCAAGATCATTAGACAAGAGTAGTGGTACACTAATTGTGGATCAAGTTTTTATTCTAAGGTCAAAGGTTAAATTTGTGTTGCACTGTGAGTACTTTACCTGGTAGCTGTAGTTTTGAGCACTGACAGAATGGTCACACCCACAGATGTTGTAATAGTTAAAAGTGCAATATGTAAGGACTGGCCACCTGCCAAATTCATGTTCCAAACAAACAGGGTTTGCATATCACCAGAGTCACAGCTTACAGCTGCCGTTAGATAGTTAGCCCAGTTAGCTCAAATAGCTCAATCGTTTTGCAGTCATATTTGCTCTGCCAGGAGTGGCAGCAATGGAGGCAGCAAGGATTGCTGTTGGGTAGCGGCAATCTTTCAGTGTTTTAAATGTAATACTTGCATGTAGTACCTTTTTAAGATATTTAAGTAGAAGATTTGACTGGTGATTTTCACAGTCATGGATATTCTGAAAAAATTCAATTATATGTTCATTAACTCTAGCCATAAAATGGGAGAAAAGGCAAAGGCAAATCAAGTTTGGTTGGTTTTATTAGACACTATATCAATGGTCATAGTTCAAAGTAGGGTTGATACAATGTGCCAATGTGAGACCATCACATTATTTTATAGCAAAAATCTGTTTCAATGACAGATGTGCAAAATTCAGATACACTCCACCAGTGTTTTATGTACCGCTGTACATGTGCTCAGCAGTGTAAATGTGAAGATTATCAGGGTTCAGCGAGTGCAATGTGGTGTGTAAGTCGACAGTATTCTTGTTTGTGTGCCTGAGGGTGTTTGGTAGATTGGAGGTCTTAGCGGGGCTGATTGTGAAGGATCATTGTCAGAGAAACTGAGTAACTGAAGCAGGGGCAGATTATTTTGAAGCACAGACACACACCGAAATAGAGGCTGTCTCACACACAAGCTAAAGAAATGCGGCGTTTGATTTGGTTTCTATTTTTGTCTTCTTTGTCGCGCCCTCTTTCTTTTTCATCATCTACTCTTGCTCCTATATTCATTAATCCTTTCCTGCGGTGTTTGGCTTCCTGTCCCTGTGCCCTCTCTGTGGTTGTTTGGCCTTGATGATGTCACGGCCATCATGAGAATGTGTCCTTAATGTAGGATTAGGGATGAAAGCTGTAATCCTCGACATGACCGTTGATAAGAGATGATGATTGCAGTGTTGTTTGAAGAGTGGCACACATACTGGCATGCACGCAAAAGCACACAAACAGACACAGCCACACAAAGTCGAGCCGTAAAGAGGAAATAATCTATCTGTCATGAGTGTAAATGCACCTGTTTTTACTGTATGTGTAAGCATCGATCTTTACATGTATGCACACGTACAAACACAGTTGCACACACACATCCCTGCCTCATCACTCATTCCCATCGTCTGTCTGAAGGTCCTGCTTTGTGATTCCATTCCCTTCAAAGCCCAGCAGTGATATCACGGTGAATGCATAGGTCATCTTACACATGCTCCACATGTCAGTGAATACATCTCTACCACTGCTATCTCATCTCGGCCACTAAAACACCATGTTCCACACGGAGCTGCGTGGGTGGGTGGCCTTAACATCTACCAGTGAATCAGCTCCTTGAAATGTCATCCAGCCTTCAATACAAAACTCCTACTGTATTTCATGTCCAAATGTCAGTTCTTTACCTTGATGTTTTATGTCTCCTCTCAGTGACTGCTGTCGGTCAAAAGACAGCGACCTCTGAGCCAAGATATCGAGGTCTTCTTTTTGAAACTGTTGGCATGCCTGACATAGTCCTAACACAGACCTGTTTGACACTGTGTCCATCTGTATGTATGCACTATTGACTTGTGCTCTATTGACTTTTGCTACTTTAACCGAGCTGAATAGATTGGAGTCTCTGGCCTGTTAACAGAGCTGCCAACTCTGCTTGTCTCTGGTCTTTTGGTGGCAGCTTCTGATGTCAAAGGTTGCCTCAGTCGTCTTTGTGTCCTTGGCAGCCTGGCAGGTTCACAGGCAGCAGGCATTGTGGTGAGAGTCACAGCAGAGCAGCAGAGGTGACGAGGTTGAGAGAAGGTTGAGGGAAGGCTGTCAGGGCATCGTGGCCCGGCACTTCAATCAACACACATACAGCTTCCAACAGTCACCTCTTCTGCCACCATGGCTTCTGTTGTTTGGGTTGCCATGGTAAGAGTATGTGTGTGTGTGTGTGTGTGTGTGTGTGGGTGATCAGGGTTGACCATGAGAGCCTCAGCAACATAGTACAGACCGGTGAATCCATGTTGCCATGCATGCACACATAGACACATGCACGTATGCAGACATACACATCACAGTGTGATCCACCACTCTGGTGTGGAGCCAGACTGAGTAGGGCCCGGGGCGACTCGGCTGCTGTGGAGAATGGCATGTGATCAGACACACACACACACACACACACACTACAGTGTCTGAAGGCTAACAAAGTATTGGATGTGTGCTTAAATATGGGCACTGAGACTGGTCAGGCATTATGATGGAGGAACGGGTTGAAGGACGAGTCTTGCTGTTCTGTTTTTAATCTCTCTCCTTACTCTTCTTCTGTTTCTGACTTTCTCTATACATCTTCCTTTTCCCCTCCTCCGCCTGCGTTCTGCCTCCCTGTGTGGTGCAGTGATGATATGATGATTGTGTTTTCCATGCTGGTAGACTCTTGGCAGAAAGAGGTAGGGAGAAGTGGAGGCAGAGCTTGTCTGTTATTCCTAATCATCTGTGAAGCAACGCCGGTGTACCAGCATGGCAATCTGACGGGGCTGGAAGGACCCAAAGAGGGAGGGAGAATAACGCAAAGCGGGGGTGTCCGCTAACGTCTCCATTTCTTGTTTTAAATGCGATAAAACCTGGACCCATTCCCTTCGCATTTGACTGGCTAGCTGCCCTCCCTTTCATTTTCTTTTTTTTTTCTTTTTTTTGTCTGAATCTTTCTTCCTCTCACTCCATCTTTTTTTTTCCATCTTGCAAAAGGAATTTGTTCCACCAGGAAGGTCATTGCTCTGGCATTTGGCAATGGCCTGGCACACTAGCAGAATTTTATCAGTTAGGAGCACCCCGAACACAGGCTCAATATGCAGATAAAGTGGAACCAATCTCCCGCTGGAAAAGCTCCCTTTGTGTGTGTGTGTGTGTGTGTGTGTGTGTGTGTGTGTGTGTGTGTGTGTGTGTGTGTGTGTGTGTGTGTGTGTGTGTGTGTGTGTGTGTGTGTGTGTGTGTGTGTGTGTGTGTGTGGTTTCTATTGGCTGACAGTTAAAAAAGTTGGGGAGTGGGGTGCTGGTTAAGTGGGGTTGCTGAGGCCTTCCCAAGATGTGATCATTCCAAATGTACAATGCTGTTTAGATGCCAAGGCGAAGCATAAACACAGCATTAGAGACAATGAAGAGGTAGTAGGGAATAAAATGGAGGAAAAATTCCAGTCATATCGTGATTTTTCTTGGAGTGTCCCCTCTGTCTTTGCTGCTTGATTTATTATACTTTTTTTCCTGTTAAGATGGATGGTCTGTTGTTTGATCAGTAGAGATGCTATTTCAAAGGTGGGAAAACCCCCTTTGCCAATACACAGACAAACATAAGCACACACACATGTACACACAAGTTCCTCTCGGGTGATTACTCATTGTCCAAGCTGATTATTAATTACAAAGGGAGAGCTCTCTGAAGGTAAACACTGATTAATGGCTAACAAAAGTAAGTTAATGTCTTACCTGTACTTTAATTACCATCCCTGCTCTGTTACAAGCATCCCAACACAAGGCTGTAATTAACCCTAATGGACTGCAGAAAGAGTCTCACTTTCATTTTCTTTCACAACATAAGTACGCATCTGTACGTAATTTTTTTGATGTGCCCACCTTTCTTGCTTCCCCACCATGCTCTGTATAATTAAAAGTGAGGATTTTGCTGAAAGGATTTCTTGATTTTTCTATCTTGAATGAAAATAGCAGGGAGTTGGCTGGAAAAGTGATGCAATATTGTTACAGAAATGAGAAATAATTCCTGTGCAATGACATGAGAGGTCACTCTGCCTTTCTTCTCCACCTAAGGCTCATACTTCTGTGGCTCAGTGTTATTAATGTACCAAGATACCACAGACACAAAAGAGTGCCTGAGAATAAAAGCAGACAGGCTGATACAAAGCACCTAGACACACACGCACACACACATATTTTCATTCTCTTATTGCCAATGAGCTCTGTCCTGCTGTAGGTTTGACATGACTACACATAACCCTCACCTCCCTGATCTACGCACTGCTGACCGTGAAACAGCTCTCGCTGTCTGCACCTCTTCAATGCACACACACCGTCTGATTGATGTTTATGTGACTTAACTCTTTAGGAGGAAACCCAGGCCCACTCGATTTAACCTCAACAAACCACTGTTTTTTCAGCTTGGTAAGGTGGAAGTCTGCTGCCTCGATGGAAGAACACACACAATTCTATACGTGTTTGCGTGTGTGTTTTCACATTTGTGTTTTCTTAGCCTGACTGGCACAAGTGTTGCAGTTGGTGTTGCAGGATATAGATGTGTAAACTCTGCTGAACTGGGCCCTAACCCCTGACCTGAATTCACTGAGGTTGCATCAAGTCTATTGTCTGGGTCGCATTTGTGACAAACCATATCATCATGATGTGGGAAATGCTGACTGCTGATGTCTGAGATTGGTGTGACTGTCAGAAATTAGAGAAAGGAAAAATAAAAAAGTGCTGATTTTAAATGATGTTAAAAATACCAAATTATAATCGATTTATTTTACTTAAGGACTGATTCAAGAGTACACTTTATGATGTTTCCATTTAATTATAGTTCCTTTTGATACCCAACCGTCGAACAATAAGAATCTCTGACAGTTACTTTTTCTTCAGCGCATGGAAATACTCAGACAACACTTTAGTGGATGGTGATTGGCTGGCTGAAACAGTTAAACCAGAGGCAACAGCGGTGGGGTCATATTGAAAGGCATGGAGTTGAAAAAAAGAAAACAAGTTTTGTCAAAAATCAAGTGGTCAGAGTGGACAGAATGGGAGACTTCTTTACATCTGAGCTTTGCAGAGATCTTGTTATGTATTCCCTTTTATCCTTCGTATGGATTCCTGTGATTTGGGTTTTCGAGACTCTGAAGGGGCAGGTTTAGTTGTTGAGACTTGAGAAGTAAATCTTCTCCTGCATGTCTGTATTTTCAGTACGAACAAAACAAACTTTCTTGACCCTGGTATAAAAATGGTATAACAAAAAAAAGCCTGATATTACAATGACCAAGTTGGACATTATTTGAGATCTCAGCCAGGTGTTTTGTCAATAGATGCTCTGATTTTGTCACCCTGAGACACAATAAGAGAGACAGTTTTATAATCGTAGCAAAAGGTTTGTTCCATGTTAGAGATGGAAAATAACTTGCACAGTTAATTCACTCATTCAGAATCACAGAAACTGGAAACAGCAAACTGAAGGTTAAGGCAGACAATGAGATCTGTTTGGCTGCGGATCATAGTCTGTAAACTTGCCCAACAGATTTAAAACTGTTTTGACAGGCTAACAAACAATTTCACAATTTAAAAAAGCCCTGTCATCTGAGTGTTTGGAGTAAAAAAAAAAAATGGCTGGAATCTCTATCATGTTCTCAGTACATTGATTAAACATGTGCTAAATATGAAAAACATGCACAGCTGGTGTTAAGATGGAAGAGACTTTGCTGTTTGTATTTATGTTCTCGATTCTGTTTAACAGGGCATTAAAAAATAGTTTTGGATCATTCATGGTATGTTACAGCTGAGGAAGAAGGAACTTGTTTATTTTATCTGTGTAGATTGTTATGTTCAGCAAGTGAAAATGAAGGTTGTGCATTGTACCTGCACAGACATAGAACTTCAGAAATGTGCTTCCTCTGGTCTAGCCAATAAGCATGGACCTGGTAATTATTTTCTGTATAACTTGCTGGATTACCCTAACTTGGCATCCAAGAGGCAAATCCTTACAACATCCCAGCCTTAGAAGTGTAGGAGGTTAAACCCCACTGACCTAACAGTAGGTGATTTATTACAAACCCATGCTGTGCAGTCAAACATTATTTGAATCCACAAGACACTAGATCTTGGTGGAGATCCCACACATCCAAAGTTACTAAATATGCCTGACTGAATTTTGTGGAAATCTATAAAATGAGGAACAAGACATGAAAGAACACCGTCTTTCGGTAGCTCAGGAGGAACAAGAGAGAATATGAGCAGGTGAGGCAAAAACATCCACTTTTGTATGACTAAACCTGACTGAAGGTGATGCCACTCATATTTCAGCAATCCGCTTTTTGACTAGAGTGCCAAGGTATGAAATTCTGGAAACAAGAATGGGCAAACATATAGGATCTGTTCTATGGTGTGGAGCACCTGTCAAATGGAACTCAAAGAGTGCCAGGCTCTTTTGTGAAAATATGGATTGCAATGTATTTAACTCTCAGCTGCTTTGGCGGGAGTCCTTGGCTCATTATCAAGAGTCTGTTGAGATAAACAGAGGATATGAGCAATGGAGAGTGTTAACTTGACAGAATATCACTTTATATCACTTTCTCGTAGCTGTTTTCTTTTACTTTTGTTTGATTTTCTGACATTGGATTTGGGGGGAATTGAAAGTTTCCAAGAGTGGATTAAGTTTTTTGTCAGGACAGCTGAAAGAGAATAAAAACCTTTAGAATTAGTCAACTTAATGGTTCCTTGGCTATATGTAACTCAGCTCTGAATAAGGAGATGTGAATGTGACTTTTTAATAAGTAGAAAGCATTTGGATATGGCATTTCATCATGAATTAAGAATGACATTGAAGCCTAAGATTAAGTTTAATTGCTGATGGGTTTTTTTATTTATCTGTGACTATTTTTAATTTGCCCTTGAGTGATGGTCTGCCCTAATATTTGCTAATGCTGTATCCTGATATACGCTCTGGCCACCTGTTACTGGATTGATTACATGAAACAGTGTCTCTGGAGTCATCAGTAGCAGAATCTGACTATTCGTTGGCTGTTGGCATGGTATGAAATCCTGTCAGCAGGTGTATTAGAATGGCTGTCAGATCATCATGGAGGCTCACTCTACTTGGGCTCATCTTGTCATTTTATGAGCATTTGCTCACATGATAGCAAGTTAAGGAAAAAAAAAAAGTTATTACTTTTCCCTCCGTTTTCTCTCTCCCCTCGTCTGGGATTAGGATCATACTATACATTAATACAATGATGTCTCCACTTGCCTATCTTTTTGGAGACTTTTAAACATCTTATCAGACACACCTACTTCTTGGTATTTTTGACAACAATCCTTGTTTGTAACTTCCATTTTTGTTCATTTGGCCTGTTGAACTTGCTTTAACTTACCAGATGTAACCAACCTTGTTGGATTCCTCCACAAAAAATATATATATTGTGTCATAGACGCAGAACTGCTTCCAGTCCATTGTCAGGAACCACTATTGTTCCTTGTTGACAGGGTAATCTGTTCCATCATGTATGCTGCCGTCTCTCAGGGATATTTCCTTGTGATCAGAGACTTGACCACTTTGATTCAGTTTTAGAGGACTCTCCATGTTTATTGATCTATTCCAGCGCTTCACTTTCTGTCAGACATTTATCGTCACCCGATCAGGATCAGAGATATGCCGACATAGTCAATAGACAAGCCCTTGCTACAGGTCCCGGACGAGGTTGTCACCTATTGTTTGTCTTAACTGACAAACAGGCGGAAATGAATTTGATCAATATGTTGAGCTAATAAATGTACAATACTGTCAAAGTAAAAAACGATATCATTCTTGAGCAATGGTGTGCGTTTCTTGCAATGTTGTCTTAGCTGATCTTTGCACCTGATCTGAGTTATGTGAAGAAAATGCTTAAATGATTTATTTAAGATAATGTTATTTTTACTAGTTCTTTCTTTCTTTTTCATTCTTTCTTTCTTTCGTTCTTTCTTTCTTTCTTTCCCTTAACATAATTTTGAAAGGAACAATACAACAAAAATGTAATGTTGTTTTTTCAGCCTTAAATGTTTTTCTTCTTTTCTTTTTATTTTTGCCTACAATTTTTTTTTTTCAGTTTAGGAAGATTGCAATTATTGATTTATTAATTTCCTTCAGAAGGTCTTCAGGAGCTGTTATTTGTGTTACACTTAAAAACTAATTGTTTAAAATGTGTTAAAACTGGTTTATTTTTTAAAAGGAAAATATCAAAGCTATGGCAAAACAAAAATACAGGTTTGTTGATGTTGATGCTGTTGGTTCTCTGATGTATTTACTTCTGGGCATAAATATTTTAGCCATGCATGAAGGATGCTGACAAGATGTGAAGTGTGATTTAGAATCACATCTCATATGCAGAGCACTATTGCTTTAACAGTTTAGGCTATTGCGATTATGCTAACTAGAAGCGTGTCTGGAAAGCCCAGTCTGTGGTCTTCAGTTCACCCCTGCGCTAGGTAAACTCCATCCAGGAGGCATTTTTATCCTCTCCTCTTTTCGCATACTCTACCTATCATCCCGAGGAAAAGAAGAAAGCGGAGGGACAAAAAGGGAAAGAGCCTGGCATGCATAAATGAAAGTTCAACAAGGTTCAATGAAACACTTATACAATTTGCTGCAATATAGTGGGGTTTTATAATCTCATTATCATCTTAGTGCCAGATTTGCCCATGAGGGCCGTTCTGTATTCACTCTTATTAGCTCCTCAGATTTGTCCATTTGTCCTTCTGCTACCCGCCTCGCAGCCAATCACTGGGACAGAACCTCTAATAAATACCCCCCTCCTTCTTGTTTTATCTCCACTTTTATTTTTTTTTCTCTTGCCATACCTCCTACTGCTATATTTATGTTTTTGTTCGTGTGTGTGTGTGTGTGTGTGCATGCGCTCTTACTTGGGGCAAACACTAAGCTTTTTAGTCTGCGTTCTGCTTATAACTATATACTTCTAGATATAGATATTATTTCCCTTTAAAGGCATCTGTATCTACAGCATACAGTATGTATGCAATTATATTGCATATGCTTTGGCTTAAATCATACTCATTTGTGATATTTCGCCCACATAAAAAACAGTAAGGTTCAGATGCAGAGGGAACTGTATAAAAATTTGAGAAGCAACTTTTACCACATTATAAACAATGTGACCATTCCTTCATATGTTTTAAATTTCAATCTGTGTGCCTTTCAAAGGAATTGCATCAATACATTTGCACAGTGCGCTGTATTTGTGTACTCCTGTTTGTGTTTTTTATTAATTATCTTTTATGTTCAAGACCAGGTTCTTTCCTGTCTGACTACGCAGGGTCAGATGGGGGAGCTAACATACAGTAGAGCCGGCTACAGGCTGCTTTCGAATCCCCAAGCCTCTGAGCTGCTGTGGGTAGTGTCCATCCCTGGTCATTTAGAGGGCATCCCAAGATTAGTGCTTCACGGACATGGATCTCATTTGCCCATATGGCCTCTTCTCATTGACTCGATATAGGCTCTAATCCGCCCAGCCTTTACCCCTGACCTCGACATGTGGCAAACCACTTAGAAAAAAAAAGAACACAGAAACCGCGCATATACCACATTTGATGGCTGTGGTGTCGACAGGATCGAGTGCAAGGATGTGGATGAAAATGGTGGCCAGTTTATTTTTTGATCATCAGGGGTCGTACGGGATTCTAGCTACTTCTCCCAAATTTCTGGTGTCATTAAGCTAAAAATACCAAAACAACATGCTGGGTTCTTGTGGCTTTAAACTGGTTTAAGATTCATTCCCTGGTGTGGAATTAATCCAATAAGCCTCAGTGGGGCACAGCAAATCCTGACCAGTGCTAGCATTATGACTCTTAGCAATCACCTTCATCCAACAGTCTCCCAGTATTACCGTGCCCTCATTAACAGGCCATAAGTTCTCATCCAACAAGTGTTCGAGTGATGTTATCCATGTAGTAACAACTCTCTGATGATACTTATCATCATTACTGGTGTTCACCTTGTCTGCCAGAAGATGAGAGGAATAGGAAAACCTCATACCTCAGTAGCTCAGTAAACATGGTCCTATTTTAGAAAAGATATTGGCAGTGTTTTGGCAGTAAACGTGCTACTCTCAGGTTCTGCCACAAGGTGAAGTTTGTTGATGGGATAAAGCAGATTAGAGCAGGGAGAGGTTAATCTATTGATTAATCATGTGAGCGTGCCACCAGTTCACACTGCCACATGAAAAAAGAATAGCAAATTCTAAGCTTGGATTAAGAACATGAATGTGACTGTTTAATGTATCTTAATATAATAGTGAAGGAAGAGCAACTCTCAAGTACTGATGGACGTCATTTTGTCATGTTTATAAATATTTTTTCAGAATAGTTTCATCTACTGCAAGTATTACATTTTCATAGTTAAAGCTGGTGTTTAATCATCAACTACTACTACTTTTGGTTTGTATTCCTCTCAAACAGGGCGAATGGAGTTTAGCTGCCAACTTATCTTAATTCACCCAGAGTGGTGAACAATTTGTAATTGACTCTAAATACAGATGTGGTAATTATGTTGTGGTGCAAACAGAAAACTCACTTTTAATTAGATTGTGTGAATGTGGCTCCCTAGAAGTACATATTAACCATAATTAGGTGCAAGTTAGACTTTTTGTAATTCTACTGATCTTTTACTGTGCTTTGTTGAGCTTTTTATACTCTTCTTTTTAAATGGAGGCTGTAATTGTTATAGGTTCGAAAGGCCAGTTCATAAGGTTTAGCTGTTAATTAATACACAGACACACCCACACACACACTGAAGGCACAGCTACTAGACTGCAGAACCCAAGCTGAGATCCAACATCTGCAGAACCCAGTCAATTTGATATGTCACTATGTTTTTTTTTGTGAGCACACTAAGTGAGTGAGAGCGAAGGGTTTTGATGTTTCTTCTGTTAGTTTAAACTCGCTGCCCCTGTTTAGCTAAACCTTTTTGATATATATTGTGGTAGCAGTTTTACCCTCTCTCTTCTCTTCTGCACAATTAGGTTATAATTAAATGCACATTTAATGTGATTGTTATGAAATAAAAAAGAACAAACATAGAAGCTTTGAGGATATATTTGGAATGCACATAATTGCCAAAGAGATGATTAGAAAATGAAAGGAAAAAAAGATCATCCTTGAAAGTCCTTGAGTCATAATCAGCCTCAAATTATAATGTTTATTTGTCTTTTTTTGCTGAGAAAAGAAAATTACATCTTATTTATATAATTATGTAAACAAAAGTGATGGTAGATTCCACAACCAGCCAGGTTTTGAGCATGCAGCACTGACCTTGGATCCTCCCCTGTGCTCTGTTTTGACAGATAAAAACTTTATTAACCAGCCATCTCCAGGACAGGAGACAAACCGCCCGTGAAACCGATGCGCGCTAGTATTAGAGAAATGTGGCAATTAGAGGATGATATTTTTTTCCAGTGAAAGCACCGAAGAGTAGAACGGGGTAATAAACACGACTTGTTTGTAGCCTAGGAAGCAGCAATTATAAAGTGCTTGGAGAGTTGTTGTGCTTATTGTGCCCGGGAGTAATGAGATAGGCTGGGCTGATCCCTCACTGATGCTATGGCTCCTGATCCTCAACCCTCTGTTCCTGCTTCTCTTGTTTATCCACCAACATCCTCTGACCGTCGCTGGCCTGTCACTGCTCTGGGCAGAACCAGGCAACCTTTGACCCGTGTGTCAGCTGATTCTTCAGCTCTGAAAATGGTCTGGCACTGAGCAACAGTGTCATAAAGAGTAGCATAGAATGTTTTCCTCAGTGTGTAGCTAAATGGGTTTGTTTTACCACCAAAACAATCCCTTTGTAAACATTAGCCTTGATTTTTAAATGGTTTAATTTCAAGTTTGTCACACTTGTCTTACTCTCCATTTTCCCAATATGATTTTGTTTTAGGTGGTCTTTCAAATTGAGATGAGGCCAATGAAACATCATGATCTCATTACATGGAGCGAATACTTTATACATTACACTTTTTCATTATATTCTGGAGTCGTGTCCACTGGCATTGTCATATCATTTCTATTTATATCTTTTTTGTCCATCCTTTCAGACTTGAGATAACTCCCCTGAGGGCCCCTGTCAACTGTGACAGGTCATGTGAAGAGGTGTGGTTTTGTGGTGTCAGCCTTTATACTTGGGTGAAGATATATGTGCATGCTATTCTGAACCTACAGATACTCACCTACACTTGTGCGAACATCCTCCCAAGGAGAAGAATGTTGTGTGTACAGGCGTGTTATCTGGGTGACCTAGAGACAGACTGGTTATCACCTCTGTGAGCCTCTCAGGGCTAAACTACAGAGCCAGCGGAAAATCACCACTCCTGTCTTCCCTCCTGCCTCTGCCTCATCTATGTGTTGGTCAGCCAGTATGTCGGCCTACTGCAGGGCTCACCTCCTATCTAATCAACATGGACAGGCCACTTGTCCACATGCACAGGCATACACACACACACACACATACACACACACACACACACACACATACTGCAAGCATGCTCACAGATTCGAATGCACATGGACATGCTCAGAGATAGCCTTACACATGTAGACACAGTTAGTGATACCAACCCCAAAGACACACGCACACACCACACACATGCTTGCACCCACATGCTGATAATCACAGACAAACTCACATTGATTTGGCTCTGCTCCGGGTTCCCAGATATGACTAGCTGCTGCAGTGGCCCAGAGGGCACAGAAGGGGTTCTAAGGCCAAGTGGTAGACATGCAGATCAGGTAGTGGAGGGCGCCACAAGGTTGGACAGGGGGGCCTAAGGGCATAGTGGAAATAAATTAGGTCTCCTGACTCTGATGGAGTGTCTCCTTACCCATCCTTGAGCCAAAGTCACCTGACCACTGTGTGGTTCTGGCTCTGCTTCCAATCACCGCCACCCTACCTTGTCCCAAAAGAATCCCAAGCCAAAGAGGAGACAGTTTGTCGTTGAGATGTTAATGGATGGGGTCAGTAGATTCCAAATCCATCTTTGGCGCCATTTTAATCCCCTTTTGTTTGGCTTATGAAATGCTTTTTTTCTTTAAGAGTGCATGCCAGCTGACCTTCTGATGTTACATAGTGCAGCTCCCCTTTGCCCTCCGAACAACATGTGGCCAGATAACAAAACCCTAAACAAAAGACATAGATTGCCAGAGCAGAAGAAAGGTGGGGGCTCACACTTTGTGTCTAAAACACTTCATGAGGGCTAAGTAAGGTTGGCACCAGCTGTTGGAGCAGAGTCGAGGAGAATCCAGGGGATGTGAATTGCATTTGGCACCAGACGGCTATCAGGCAGTAATTAGTATAGCTAACATCCCAGATGAAGGAGTCAAGTCTAGGTCAGAGTAAAAAACTTCAAGGGTCTTAGCAGTTAAGGGTTGGAGGCCAAGCCAAGCCCCCTCCCCTCCCTGAATATAAGCTCATGCCGTGCCTGCTCAGATTTGCTGAAATCTGTCTTGACCTTTCACCTTGAGGTGTCGCAGCCAGTCACATGTCAGGCTGGCTCCTGTGGACCACGCTGGATGTGTTCATATTAGATTGTCTCAGTAGTTCCTACTCAAAACCTGCCCAACCCGGTCCAGAGATTTAATCTTACACACGATGAGGCTTTTGACATAGATGTTACCTTACAGCTTAAACCCATGCTTGGCATTCCTGCCCTTCTCTGGCCCCAGGATCAACCTTTTTCTGTCACACAGGCCCTCCAACCAATCCACAGAGAAAAATGAACACATGTATGGATGAACGGATTGATGAGAGAGGAATGTTTTGTGGTTCAATTCTGGAAATCACATTGTAATCTCTTTTTATATATATGGCGAGTGTGAATATTCTGCACGTGTATGTGGATGGTTATGCAGTCACTCTGCATTCATTCCTGGTTCCTTAAAAGACCTGTAATCCTCTAATGCAACCATAATCTCTTTTAATACATTCAATATTAGTTGAGAAATCACATGGTAATAAAGTGATATGAAAATGTTTCTTTCGAATGACAGGGTACACCAAGGATTTAACCCGAGGGTCTAATCGTAGCTGACACACAATATTTATTTTGTTGGCTGTGTCATAAGGTTTATGTCCAGTGTGGGCCTGTAACCTTCACACAGCGGGGTCCAAAAGCTCTCAAATCCATGGCACTAAACCATTGGAAACATAAACACTTTAGTTTGTCTTGAAATAAAACCTGCTACAATGTATTTTTATTCATATAACATAATCAATGTTGATCCATATAAGATATAGATTACAATGCAAAATACATGAATGGACATGTATGTTTTCTATTTCATAAATTGTAATCAAGGATTTCAATTGTGTATCAGATTTTTTCCTCTGAATGACTTCAGTCTCTGAGGAGTTAAGATAAACAAGGTTTGAACTACATGAACTTTGGTGCATTTCATTTATCCGGTGTGCTATTTGTGGTGCTTTTCATCTCTTGAATCCTGTCCTAGTTTCGGTATCTCTTTTTTTCTGAAAACATCAGCTAAGCTTTGGTGCACAAACTAGACAGCCATTAGATCACTGCACTGTAGGTCTGACCTCTGACCAGCTAAGCCCCTGCCCCGCCCTCTGGTAAACCCCTCACCCCAGCCCGCCCCATGCCCTGCCCCATCCCTGTCCAATCTTGGAAATGATATTATGGTGTTTGGATCATCCTCCTTGTCTTCCTCCATACTGTAATCCTATTTGCTCTGTCATGTGTTGGTGTTCACAGATGGTGTGTGTGCGTCTGTGTGTGCGTGCATGCGCCTGTGTGTGTGTGTGTGTGTGTGTGTGTGTGTGTGTGTGTGTGTGTGTGTGTGTGTGTGTGTGTTGAGGTTGTATGACGCCCAGCTCAATCACAGCTGTTTGGGCTAGTTCACTGGCCCCATTGTCTCTCCCACACATCCCAGAGAGGGTGGTCCTGCACGAGCACACACTCGGGTCTATAACCACCCAATCACCTAGAGGGGTGTTGAAATATAAATAAGGGTAATATTTTGGGCAACATCGCTATCAAAAATTTAAAGTTCACCCCCCTCACCAACCCTGAGCTTGCCGTAATGAACATGTTAAGCTGAATGACAGAATGAGTGCAAAATGGGGTAGGGGGATGTAGTTTGGGGGAGTCGGGGGGGCAGGTGGAGCGGGGTTGTGGGGCGGGAGGCAGTGAGTTCTCACTCATTGTTGGGTCTCGGGCAAAAAGAGAGAGAGAAAGCGCTGCAGGGTGAGAGGTCCTTGGCAGTGCTCCAATATCTGGCGTCTCAGCGTCCACATTTAGTTCCAGCTGAGTGCCCACAGTGGGCATGGCCGCACTGCCTTCACTCTGACCTCTCGACCGAGGTCCACTGCTTGCCTGTTTCCACCACCCCTTTTGATTTATTCCTTTCTTCTCCTTTTAGCCCCCCTCCTCCTCCTTTTGTATTTTGGAAATGGCTTCATAACAGCCAAAACAGAGGTGTTTCAGAATTGATTTGTCAAAGCAATGGGATAGGTTTGTGATCAGACAGCCAGTGGGATGCTTTTGGAGCTTTGTTTTTTAAATACAGTGCAACCTATCATTCACCTTTTGATGAAAACGAAAACCTTAAAACAGCATTTTTGCTTTCTGATGTACAAAAAAAACCACAGGTGGGATTTTTTTCTAATTAGTTTGTTTCTGTCAAATATCCAAATAGACTTGTTTTGTGCTTTCATGCTAGTGGTAACGGGGGTTTCCTTGTTAGACACCGTTGAGTACCACTTGCCTGGTTATTGATGTTTAAATAGGAAATCTCAGAGGATATACTGATATGTATGTAAAAAATGTCATCAAAATCACAATGTTTTCATGATTTTTTTATTGAACTTGGGTTCAATGTTTTGCTGACAAAAGATGACATAAAGATGGAAATTAAATTTCCAACAAAATCTCTCAAAAAAAGTTTGATTTTACAATGAATCACAAATGTTATGACAAAAATTTGTGACCTTTTTTTTTTACTCTTTTTAACTCTTTTATTTTTTGAATAGCTACAATTCTGGTCTCAACTTAGAAGAGCAAGGAGTGCAAGGTTTCTCTTGTTGTTTGACCTCCTTCCCCAGCACTTAAGGACTCTCTCTCAAGTTGGTGCCCTTGACACTGACCCAGAGAATGTTAGTGTTCGAGCAATAACACTGTCAAGTGTTGTTGTCTGTTGGGAAGGAAAGGACTTTCACTGACAAGACAGACCTCTGCCTGACAGCAGTTACTCTGTCCTTTTCCTCACTTCTTTACTGCTATCTATCTTTTTAAGGCACATATTCGTGTCCCTCCTCTCTCTACTTCCCTTATTTCTAAGTGTCTGATAGAATTGTTTAGGATGTTTGATTCGTTTTCACTTTCAAATTTTCCGTTTAAAGCTTCATAACTTTCATTTCCAAGATAGGAGTGTGTGTGTTTCTGTACCTGAAATTATTCGCTTTTTAAAAAAAAAAAACTTTTTCTATTTGTTTTTCTATTTGAATGTAAAACTTGTAGTTTGTACTGTAAATGTAATACATTTGTTCAATGCCTTGTTCAGCAGAGGTCACTTAAATGTTATCGACAGTTCTGCAACTAACAATTATTTTCAAACCTTTAATGTGTAGCTCTACAAACATATTGCTGAAAATCCATCGCAACAAACTTTATTTTACCTGATAATTTACTGAATTAATCATCATAGACTAAGTAATTGAAAGGGGCTCAGTGGAAGTTTTGTGTTGTGTTGGAAGCGGGTCAATAGTGGTTAGTTGTACGCCACGGAAAATCCAGCCCAGTCCAGCAGCATTAAACAACTTAGACAGAGAAGCTCTCATTTTCACATCAGCTCATATTTGGCCGATATTATAGTGATTAATAAGAGTAAATTGCTCCCAATAATTATTAAACTATTTCTACTGCATCTAGTTTTGAAAATGTCATACAAGTTTATGTCATACTAAAGCAATGGCAAGAAAACTGTAAATTCCGGCAACTTCTATTCAAGGAATTTTCCCTGTAAATTTTTAAATTGCGAATAAAACTAAAATAGTGGTCAGATCTGCTGAATTATTATAATTCAAAAAGTACTTACAGTTGTTTCATAAATACAAATGCTGGTGTTTAGAGGGCATATCAAATCCTATTTTTTCTTGTTTTCAAACCAAATCCATAATTTTAATTTCAAAAAGTTTCTTTCTGCTTCTGCAGCTCGCCTGCCTGCTCCCGTGCAGACGCTGAACGAGGTGGGCACCGGGCCAAACCTGGAAGGATCGATAGCTGTTATATGGGCAAATGCTAGCAGACAAGCAGATTTTGGGAGGCCTAATGAATTGCA
Source organism: Sparus aurata (assembly GCF_900880675.1). Lineage (NCBI taxonomy): Eukaryota > Metazoa > Chordata > Actinopteri > Spariformes > Sparidae > Sparus > Sparus aurata. The sequence goes on from NC_044191.1 coordinate 12,027,615, forward strand.
CCTGTATTGATCTCCATGGGAAATGCTTATATGATACAGGAATAATTTAGACAAAAACACCCGGGGTTGGAGGGGATGGAGGAGGTGGAGGTGAGGTTGTTGGCAGTGGGAGTTGGGGAGGTGGGGGGCGGACGTGTTTGTGCAGACTTTGTCAGGATGCAGATAGTGGGATCAAGATTGGGTATTGACGAGATAGGGGGCCGGGTGACTGAGCCACAGAGGCTTGAAATAAACTGTCGGAGGCACACGGCCAGTCATTATAGTGAAGCCGCCTGGCCCTGCTCAACCTTGAGCCAGTCGATAAGCTATTATAACCATGCAAATTGTGGCCAAATCAGAGACCTGACATATTGGTATTATATTCCTGTGCAGCCACTGGGTTATGCATCATTATTGGGAGCCAGTAACAATATGCATTATGCTCCCTTGTTGTTCACTGTGTAGACTCATAAAGGGAGAACGCTGCCCCAGACAGTAAGACAATAATGTTGTGTGTGTCTGTTTCGGGGGCATTGAATGTTTTTTGTGGGGGGCATAAATTGAGCACCCTGATAAGTTTTTACATGCCAAGCTCATGTGCCATTTTTTTTTTTTTTTTTATTTAATTTGACTCCACCCCCCTCGTTGTGTCTCTCTGTTTCTCCTCTTCCAGCGGGAAGGCAGCCTGCCAGGTCATTTACTCTCAGTGACAGTGTGATGCATCCTCAGGGCCAGAGTTTGGATGATGTAATTTGGACTAAAGGCTGTGTAAACACTGCTCTGACCTTGGTTTTAGATTTGTCAATAGGGCTGGGTTTCGAGAACAGAGAAGAGGATTGTGTGGGATTGAGAGCAACGTGCCCTGGCTGTGATAGCTGGAAGTCTCGAGCTGACTGACTGATATGATAACCCGATATACCTCAGCTTTACCTCTGACCCAAGCTACACTCCTTAAACAATCCTCCTGCTCGCTTTCGTTGTCAAAGCTCTCCACCTCACCTCTGCTCCGCTCCTTTCTCTTTGGTGTTGGTCCACTTGGTTTCTCTTGAACACTCGTTATTGCCCTCTCGCCGTGTTCCCTCTATTCTTCTCTTTTCCCCTCTCCGACCCTGTTCCTTTCTGCTTTGATCGCAGCATTTTTGACTTTCTCTTCTCAGCTTGTCCACTGTCTGCCCTCATCTTCTCCACCATGGTGCTTTACTCTGTTTCTGCTGTCATCTATCCTATGCTGTTCTCCATGAGCTCCAGAGGTCAACACAAGTAAACACTGGCCGACAGCCCAGACTACACAAAGCTATTGATCTGGTTTGGTGAGAGAGGTGATGGGTCTGCTGGTGGGCCTCCAGGAGGGTTATGACCTCCAGGTCTAGACTACACCATCCTGGGTCCTTGGGTTGGGGGTGGTTAGGAAAAAATCGAGTATCAGGCCAGCAACAGTCAGTCAATGTCGATCCACTGAGAATGCCTGAGGTGCGACAGGACTGCAGGTGTATGGCTTCATAATTTGATACAGGAAAGAGTAAACGATAGCAGATTTTGAGGCACTGGAGCTGTGAGCTTGTACAGACAAAGCCCCTCCCCCTGTTTTATTCAATGTAGAAACACTGTCTGCACCTCATGATTTTAACATTAAGTGATATGATTTTTCACAATAAACAAATCAAGAGCTGCGATACACTTGTTACTGTGCATTGTTAAAGCTTGTAAACCCAAATTATCATTCTAAGCATGCTCAAACACATCCACAAACCATTGATGGTGGGAAGACAGATGTTTAAGTCGTACTTTTTGTCTGGATTAGACTAGGATATATTTTTATTGCACTGATTTATATACACATTTATATACACATTTTTGTATTTATTTTTTTTCCCATCAAAGCTTAAATACTTGTGTTTAAAATTAAGTCTGAAATTGAGTGGTATCAATAGTAGCAAACTTAGTTTATTTAGTCTATTCATGCAGTTTGTGCAAAGGGCTAATGAAACAATATATAGTACATCCACCTCTTATCACATCACCAATTAGTACTCAGTGCCTGTGTCCCAATGAATCTCTTAGGTTTGTCCTGCTGACTACAATAGTATTACATTTCTCTGAAACTACTGAAACTTTTCATTTGTCTGGTTCCCGCAAGCACATGAGCTGTGTGTTTGTCTCTCCGTCTTTCCCTGTATTTTCTCTTCCTTGTCCAGTCCTTTCACTCAGGCTTCAATGCGCTGGCCCAACAGCTGCCCTGAGACCTCTCGCTCTCTGTCTTTGCTGTCAGTGCTTTATTCAAGATGTTTTGGATCTGGATCACCATCCTCCAGGAGATTCAGCATCTTCTCTTGCCTCTGTACCTTGTGTGCCTGTTGCCCTCACCTCTCTCTCTTTGCGTGCTCGCTTCCCTTCTCCTATCTATGTGAACGAGCTTTGCCTCCTCTAAGTTTGTGTAGTCTGTCCTCTTTCCAGGTGAACTCAAGTCCAGTCCGTTTTTTGGCACCTGGAATTTGCTTGACGTCCTCCCAGATCCATATTTTTCATATTTGACAGACTATATCTATTATTTTAGCATTTTGAATATGCATTTGTATGTTTACAACGTCTGTTCTGTACACAACATCTATTGCATGTCTGTCTGTCCCTATCCCTCCTCTGAAGTAAGAGCAATTTTTCTTTTTTTCTTAATTAGATTGAGGGGTCTAAGGATAGAGGGTGCTTTAGTTGCACAGACTGTAAAGCCCCTTCAGGCAAATTAGTGGTATTTGTCTTTATAGATAAAAGTTGTATTGACTTGACATTGTTGATGCATGTACATTGAAAAGGTCCGAAGCCCACAGAAATGAGAATTAAGTCAGTATATAATTAGGAATATATTATGACGAGGATGGTTGCAAACCTTTGAGATAGCATTTATAATCAGGAGCAAAACTGGCTATAGGAGGCTGAAGAGTGACTAGTGGTGTTACGGTGGAGTAGGAGGCTGCTGTTCTGCATCCTTCTATGACCCTGACCTTTCAGTTAAGGAAGTGTGAATTCTTCACTGGATTCACTGTACCATGCAATCCATACCTTTCTCTGTTTTGAGCCTGAACACGCACAGCCTTGAACCACCTGTCTTCTCTCAGTTAGAGCAGCAGGAGCCGGTGTCAATGTGTTCACTAACGCCGTGAAAACCTGCTAGCGATATTGTCAGAATATGTGTCTGTTGTCTTCAAAATGTGCAGTCCTATTTATTTATCCTATCTATATAGGCAGAAGTCAGTTGTTGGGGCCACTCAGTAACCATTTGGGGTGGAAGCCTGTTCAACAACTCGGGGCAGTGCAGCTGATGTTTGAGAATACACAAATTTGTTCCACCAAGTTCTGCGTGCAATGGCTCGCAGATGGGCAGCGATTAATCAGAGAGGTAACTGTGAAGTAGTTTGCAATTAGACTGGAAAGCTCTGAGGCATGCTAATTGAATCAGAAAATTAGCGACAGCTCTGTACCGAGCTGTAATAGGCTAGCTGCCGCTTGCAGCAGGTGCTAGCCCACTCAGCTGTGGAACAAGGTATTTAAGTCACATTAGCAGCAGTAAAAATATTCCTTGATATGGAACAGTTAGATTTTCTGCTCGTTTTCACTGCCCATGTCACCAGGAAGAGCCAAACAGAAAGGCAGTCAGCTCAGCCGGTTTGTGCCACGAACACAGCTGCCATCACCTTAGCAAAAGCGAAATGAGTAAGGAACAGATGTGTTGAAAGATACGTGACGACATTTCAGTAATGTATGAGTAGAGATAAGCTTGATAGAGATCAAATGTAAAATACATAGAAAACCTAATTGTTCTGTTTTTATAGACATTGGTCTGTTTTTCAGCTCTCTCAATTGTTTCTCTTTCTGCTCCTTCGCTGCTCCTATTTGCACTCCTCAACCACGCTCCCCTCCACTGCTACCGCCCCCTCTCCCTCCCTTCTATGTCCTCCCCAGGGCTCCTGTTTGCTGACATCTTTCTCTGACACAACATGAAAAAGTGTTGGGAAATTAAAAATTGATCACTTTTGAGCATGTGGGGTTGCCGTCTCTCCTGCTCGTTGGCTACGGGAAGTAGAGAGAGAGAGCGAGAGAGAGGGCGTCGCTTTTGTGGGAAGGCTGTGCAAGCAAAAGTTCTGTCGGGGTTTCCATAGAGTCAGAGTTAGGGAAGGGAGTGAGGGAGCAGAGAAGCAAGGCAGAGAGAGATGTGCAAAGGACGAGGGAGTGATGTAGAGGTAGAGAATTCCCCAGGCAGACAGTGTTGTGCCTCCTAGTTCTGGCTTTAAAGCATACTGCGTGCCACACATACAGTAGACGCAGAGGCCACGACAGAGAGGAGGGAGGTGTGTGTGAGGATGTTTGTGTGTGTGTGTGTGTGTGTGTGTGTGTGTGTGTGTGTGTGTACGTACATTTCAGGCAGACAGCATCCTCTTTTCTGCCTGTTGAGCCCCCCAGTCCTCCTCAACATTCTGATCCTGCCCTGGCTCTGCTAACTCTGATATCTTCATCAGACATGTCTGCATGCAAACACACACGCTCACACACACACACAGATTCATTATCCCCACAAGCACAAAATGCATATATGCATGCTTAGACAAATACACAATCATACAAACATGCATACATGCAAGCTAATGCACACACACATCTGTTTATGTCTCGCACACACACACAAATAAAACATTTGCACATTTTCAGCTGTGTAGGATCACGCTTGTGAGGATGATTGTGCCGTCTGTATACATTGAGTGTATTGATTAGTGTGTTTTTGTGTGTGTTCACATGTTCGGGTGTCTGTGCTCTGCCTGAAATGAGAGAGGATGGAATGAGGTCTTAGGTTGATGAGAAGCCGTTCGCTGTAAACCAATGTCATGCATTGATTTTCCTGGTAATGAGTTCCTAGAATGTAGGCATGCACAGTGGCATTGAGTCGCACGCATACGGTACGCACACATATGGCTCACATGTCACAAGCATTCCTCTTCATGGACGCATATGTAAAAGATAGATAATGAGAACACGCATCATCAATTGTTTATAAAAATAGAATGTGTTGCAGGAAGGTTTGTGTTCAACATCTGTCAGCATGTTGTCGGAACACCTTGCAAACGGTCATAACTGCTCAAATTATAATATCAGTTAATTTCATTGCATTTGTTCATCAAAGAGAAAGCATCTTTACAATGTTTGTGATTGTTTTTGCTGACCATGGTACTTTCTGAAGCTAATAAATAACCCTTTCTCAAACCCAACTATGGCAGGCACTTCCAATTCTTGTTAATATTTGCTGAAGTGGCTCATGCACTCGTGCTCTGGCACAAATCCGAACTCTGTACTATTCACCCCTCCAAAATTAGTCAGGAGAGCTTCGCTTCCTTAAAGACTCTTTCTTTATCTCCACACCACTCTCTCTTTTTCGCGCTCCCCTGCTGAGAGGATAAGGGCACTCCCACTCTTAGTCAACTGTGGAGCATTTACACAGAGGTAACTGTAAGGTTAGCTTGATCAGCTTTTAGTTAGGAAACTTTGGCACCTGCTGTGGAATAGGCCCTCAGGCACTTTGGCTTACTACACCGAAACTTTTACTTTCAGTGTTTACCTCAACTTTCCCGGTCGTTCTACATATGACTCCCCAACATTTAAAAAAAAAAAAGAGAGTCACATCATGTGGTTTTTCTTCACTTTGATGCTCTGAAGATAATTTCCTTTGGCATAGGTCATGTGGTTCTTTAGGAATCTAATCAAGTTGCCATTACTATTCCAGCAATCATTATGCTTTAGCGTGAAGAGAAATTCCTCAAAGCATGTTCCCTCCCTATACAGCTGCAATTCAGTCAGCTCCGCTCCCGGCAGCATATTCCAACACCAGCTTGTTAAACAATTTCAAATCTCAACGCCAACTCTAGCCTATTCATACAGTTACCCCCCCCCCTCTAAGCCCTCCCTCCATCCTTCCATCCCTCCCTCTGTCCTTCCTCTGATCCCATTTCACAGTGGAACCATCAGGAGCTTATCCCAATCTCAGCCTTGGCCGGGGGCCCAAAGCAGTGCATGGCCCGCCTGAACTCAGCTGTGAACTCTCAACCTTTCCCTCAGCGCCCTTCCCTCTCTAGTTTGCTGGCTCCCCCTTTACCCAGACTCCATCTCTGCCTATTTTAGGAGGGCTCTGGTTGAGGGCCTCCATATGCAGTGGACGCTCTTATGCACAGTTTACAGGGCACGTCTAAACACACTCAGGGTGTCGAGTAGAGCTCAACAATAACATAAACTCTCTGCTATTATCCAGACAGCAGCCAGCACACCAACCAGCCACCCGGCTAGGCAGCCAGCCAGCCGGTTAGCTAGCTAGCCAGGGAGTCACACTGCTGCACACTGTCAGTTCAAACAACTATCATGGTAGTCACCTAACCTAATCAGCCAGCCAGCAATCATGAACATTACAGAACTGGGCTAACTAAGAAAGCTTGAAAAATGTATCCCCAGAGCAGAAAAGGCGATTGGGTTAATGTCCCTTTTCTCACTTTGTTTTTAAAGCCACTAAGTATGTCAACTGGCACTGGCTAGTGACTAATGACGGAAGTCCTAGCCAAAAAACTGTAAGACTCTGTTTCAGTCATCACAGGCACAAAATCGCAGCTTTACACTCAACAAGACCTCTGCTTTCTATGTTGACCCGTCGGCTTGCTTTTTATCCCTCACGCCCCCTTCTAGCCAGTGTATTTCCTGAGTATCAGGAGTTACAATAATGAGATTGAGGTTTAAAACAACTGAGCTCAGTCCACGGTAGTGTGTGCCACTGGTTATGCTAGTCTGGCAGTCTCTCATCCTGCTTATTCTGTGCTGACATTTAGGGGGGTTAGGATAGAGGCACTGGTCCAAGTTATACGTACAGTGAAAAGGTCCTTACAAGTCATAGATGTTCATCTTATTGTTAAAAGTCAAAGCTAGAACTAAATGTACAAAGTCTTATGAACTTTGTTCTGATGAGGATGCAACTGCAATTTCTTGATTTACAAGTTATTTAAAACAACAGGAAGTCAGCATGTTCAGTACGCTGGGCATGTACAGTTATACATGAAAGGTTTTTCCTCTGTAGAGTTATGCTGCTACAGGAATCATTGCCATGGTTGCGACCACATGGGCAGTGCTGATGATGTTGGGCATGCCGCGCAGGTAACGTCAGGTAACATGTCTGACCCCATCCTGGCGCAGCGTGCAGTCAAGGTGCTGACAGGACTGAGGTGCTCCGTGACTCTAAACCCCTACCTTTGCCCGTGTCGCTGAATGTCAACCCGGCACAGGGAGCTAGAGCTTAAAGTGCCATCATATCAGCTCTCAACTGTGTTCACGGTGGGGGGGGGAGATAGCAAGGTAGGAGGGGTCTGCTCCATGGGAAAGAGCTGGTGAGGGGTTTATGACACTCGGTTGGCTTCTCGTATTTTTCTGTGAAGAGATTTGACCGCGTGTGCGTGTGTGCGCACACTGTGTATGTGTGTCTCTGTGGGTATGTGCCTTTATCTTCTGTGTGTCTGTGTGTGCGTGATCTCAGTGACACACATCCCCTTTATGAAAGGCACATCACACTACAGTTGACCCTGTTGGATGGCGATGGCCCTTTTAACTACAGCACCCTGATGCAATCCGCTGTAAATACATTAAACCAAGCTGCAAAGGAGGAAGCTGCTTATCCATCCTCTCTGCCTCTTTCTCCATCTCTCTTTTTTGCTCTTACTCTCTGTTTATCTCTTTTCCCTCTCTCTCTTCTCTCCCTCTCATCTGCTTTATTTCTGTTTGTCTGTATTTGTCTCTTCATTTTTTCTTTAATCTACTTTCTTGTTTCTCCCCCTTCGCTACCTCTATCTGAAAGTACGATATGCAGACACTCCCCAGTCTCTTAACTGCGCCGACTCTAAACTCCACCGATCTGGTCTTCTCCCTCTTCTTCACAATACTGCCCGCTGCTCACCTTTACCAACCCCGCCTCTTGTCGGCCCTCACACTGGCCGGCCATAAGTCTCAGACCAAACCTGCCTGAGGGTCACGGGGAGTGCCAAAGGTGCGGTGAGTGACGTGGCACTCTGGCTGACCCCCAGCAGCTTGGCAGGGCTGCCTCCCTAATGAGATTAGCCGGGTAATGCCGACTCTGTGTCTGTTTCTCCTGCCGCCCAGCCCGGCCCACCCTGGGGCTCTTTATTTAGCCAGCAGCAGGACAGGGTGTGCCAGCATTCGCAGGTCGAGGGCAGGACAGGACCCACAAGCCCAAGCCCACTGCCCTCCCTTGTCCCTTCCTCCAGACCCCATCTATCTGAACTGTCCAGCCCGCGTATGTAGTGTCACCATTCTTCTGTTGCATTGTTTTTGTCTCTTGTCATGGCTTTATGTCAAACTCCCTCATTATATCTCTGTCCCACCCTGTCTCTGTCACTGAACGCCTCTCACTTATTCTGTATCTGTCTCCGTCTGTCTGTCTCCGTCCATCCCACTCTGCTCTCTCATCATTGTTCATTAAGCACACAGGTAAAAAAAAAAAAAAAAAAAAAGGCCCTTTAATGGCTGGACTGAACAATACTGGGCGATGATCAAACAATGCCCTTATCCCTTGAAACACTCACACACACACTCTGCCCCCGAGCCAGGCGACCGAGCAAGAAACCCGGGAACCTCGGCTCCCATGCGTACGTGTGACTGGCTTTGATGATTGTTCATAGCAGCGTAAAGTGCAAAGCTGCTCACTGTACCGCCCGGCGAAGACACACAGACTTAGACAGTATTACCAAAGCTGTGGTCACCAGCCCGGAAATAGAAAGGTGGCCAGACAGCTAGTTCGTATATACAAATATAAAATTGGCAGCAATATTCGTTCAAAGCTTGATGCTAAATTTACTTTCTCTGTATTACTGTAACCCTCTTTGCCTCTTCAGCCTCTTTTGTCCCATTATTTGGGTGGCTCTGAGAGATGTTATTAGTACCCTTATTAGCCGCGAGCGAGTTTAAGTGCCAATTAAACGCCTACAACTTTGTCACCGTGACAGAGTGTTTTTATGAGAGGGTCCTCGACAGACAGGGGGCCTCCCGTGGCACAGGTGTGCCCCCCTCAGCTCTAGGGTCACTTTCATCCTGGAGTGTGTGACAGCTCCTGTGAGTCTGACAGTGCTGTGCAGCCCAACCCAGGTGTCCAGGTGTTCATACTTTCTGAATGTGATTGTGTGTGTGCGTGAGCGAGTGTGTGTGTGTCTGTGTGCACTAACACCTGCTTGGCTGTGGCCCTGGGGCGCAGACGGGTTCAAGTTCCACCCAAACAAACATCCTGTACCACTCGCTCGTTAGACGTGTGTGTGCATGAGTGCGTTCATGTGAATGTATGTTTGTCTGCACATGTCTGGCAACAGTGTGTGTAACCAACATACTAACACTGTACGCCCTCTGTGCTCATCATTTACACTGAGGGATTGTGTTACCTGGATGTGTCAAAGTCTGCTTTTGTGCCGACAGTCAGCTTGCTCTTCACCTTGTGATTGCACTTGATCACACTGGCATCAAGTTCTGACATTATGTGTCCCGGCTCATCTCTGGCCACGTGAGAACTTCATGGACAAATGTGTCATCCTCAGCCAAGGGCGATATTTAGAGAGGTGAATTCACTTTAACCCGAATCCCATTCTCTGTGTTTCATTTTAACGCCTCTCTCTTTCTCACAGGCATGCCAGAATGCACACTGAAAAGAACTCGCTCCCTCTCCTTCTCTCTCTTTATCTATCGCCTCGGCACAGACAAGTCACAAAATGCACGCTGAAAAGAACAGAGATACACATGCACACACACACATGCGCGTGTGCATGCACAAACACACACACCGCCCCCATATCACATTGCTGATATGAACCTTTAGAAAAGAGAAAAGAAATCCTGTTGAATGAAATGAAATTGTGAGGTGGATTTAGGGGCCTCCATGTTAATCTCCAAAGAGAACTGCAAATATAATAGCCATGCAGTTGGATGTACAAGAAACTTAATTAACTGGAGACCTTGTCCATAGATGGCAGGTCAAGGAAATTTCACCCACACCGGATCTCATCTTTTCTAGTCAAGGCAGTGCTCTAAATTTGCTCAAACTGAAGATCTCCCTCAACCTTTAAAACTCTGTTTACGTCTCCGTATCAGTGGCAGCAGAACATATAGTTTTTCACTGTATATGTATGTATTGGCATCACTATGTGAAAATGTGAGCAGCTTAGCCAAGCTGTGTTCCCATCTGCAGCTTTCACTTCAGAGTTGCCAATTCCAAATTTCTAAGTGATGACATGCTTACTTACAGGGAGATATGGGTAATAAGGGGCTTAAGGAACAAGACATTTTAATGGTTTTATGAGAGCGCTCTCTCTATTACATTTAAACCGTGTAGTGGATTTAATTTTATTGTTAAACTCTATTTCATGTAAGCTGTGCTTCCTTTTCCCATTGTCTTGTTTCCCAATTTTTTCCGAGGAAGAAAAACAAATATATGAAAACATGCAGTGTGGTAATAGAAACATGTGCATAGCATTAACATGAGAATCCCAAAGGGAACTTGTGTTCCACTGGATTTTAAAAAGTGATGCTTATATGCTTCTCGGATATCCCATGTCAAATGAAATGCACTTCAGAACTGTAAACTGTATTATTTATAAGGGTTTGGCTTATTTCCTCTTGGTGGTTCCGTTTAGAGGCTAATAAGTTTATTTAAAACTGCACATTTTATTTAGACTGGCCTTTATGCTAGCTTTATATATCTATCTATCTATATCTATATCTATATCTAGCTAGCTAGCTAGATAGATAGCTAGATAGATAGCTAGATAGATAGCTAGATAGATAGATACACACACACACAGAAATTCCCATGACTTTTTGTGTATGAGATCCCTGTTGTTGATGCATGTTTGCACATCTGCAGTGACCACTGAGTGTGTGTCTCGGGGCATGATGCCCAGTTCAGTATCTGAGGGGTGGCCCATCATAGTGTGGAACACTGGAGCAGGACAGCCCCTAGCCATATGGCGGGGGTCCCTGGTCTGTTGGCTGGCAAGTCACTTGGATGGCAGCACACACACAACAGTGGCCTCCCTGGAGACAGAAGACAGAGATTTTGCTCAGTATGTTAGCAGAGAGGGGTTTGTGGGGTCTTGAAGCAGCAGATTTAACTGGGCTCACACACCATTCCACTAGAAGCAAAGTAGTCCAAAGGATGTCATATTAAAAGATGCTTTAAAATAATTGACCAGGGAGAGTAAAAGGTGGAGAAAGGAGCTTGCAAGCAGACATTCATTTGCAGGCTTCAGTTAACTGTGAATTTTAACTCTTTCTTTTCTTGTATTTTTTGGGGGGGCAAAACGACTAGGATTTGTATTTTCTTAGCGACTAGATCATCCAGTGCCAAAAAAGAATACAGGAAAACAGACAAGTAAACAGGAAAAAGGAGCCATTTAAAGTATGTGAGTGTCAGAGGGGGCAGAGAGAGAGTGAGTGAGAGAGAGTGCCTGTATGTAGTGTAAGGTGGAAAGTGACAGGGGTAAGAGTCGCATAAACAGATTAAGAAAGAAAATGAGGTAGAAGGGGATAAAGTAGTAAGAGACAGGAAAAACAATAAGGGCAGCAACATCTCATAGAGAAAGAGAGAAAAGAGCAGCCAGAGAGAGAGGCAGATAGAGAGAGGATCCCTCTGGATGGAGAGATTGTAACATCACACTGTAGGGTCCCTTATGGGACAGCCGCAGACGGAGCACACTCCCTGCTGCATGCAGGAAGAGGAAGCTTTGCCAGCACGGAAAACATACAAGAGAAGAACGAGAGACGAGCGGAGCAGAGAAAAACGCAGTTCCCCCAGAGACGAAGTGGGAATTTTCTGCTAGCACAAACACTATGTAGGCAGATAGCTGAGAAAGACGAGGGGGGGGAGATGGCAGAGAATAAGTAAAAAGAGGGATGCTGGAGGAAAGGAGACGGGAGCCATATATCGTGCATAGATAAAATGGTGGGAAAGTAGAAGGGTGAAGGGTTTAGAGGAGAAGAAAAGCAGAGGGGAAGTTCTTTGCACAAGTCAGATACATTGATTTGTTACATAATGGTGTAATGAGAATAGACCAGAGTTCATATTGTGATTCAGTGAGAATGTTCTCTTTTGATGAAGCACAAAACCATCACACATGTGACTAAAGAAGCTTTTCTTAATTATTTGTCTTGAAATTGTGATCCATATAAACATCACAGAGCTACAATTGTACAACTGTTTAAAAAAAAATTGCTGAGTGATAATACCTTGACATGGTCTATGGTAACTCACCAGATGTTATCAGATCATGTTCATGGTCACCTTACAGTTTGTCTTTTCCATAGTAAACCACAGGTTGTGTCTGTCACGGTTTTGATTCTAAATTGGAAATCAGTTGAAATAAGCTTTCAATCTCGATTAACCTGTAAAAAGCCACCAGGATAAAGTCAAACTGTTTGTTAAAGAATAGTTTGAAAATATGGTTATCAGGGCACAAAACCAGTTAATCTGATCTAAATTATCTCTTGATCTTTACAAAATCGTATGTGAGTATAATGTTGATGCAGTTCAGATTTTTTTTTCTTTTAATGTAATCGACAATTGCAACAGTCAAATCGAATTGTAGATGTGCAGAATCATGACACCCCTACTTTGAGTCATCACTGCACTGATCACAGTGATCAACACTATAGAAATCCATTAGGCCTTTATAAAAGGGCGTAACCCTCGGAGCTTGACAACCACTTTGTGTATTAGAACATAAAATAATACCCAGATTGTTTATCGGTATGATCTACAATCCAATATCTATACAGATATATGTAGTGTGTGTGTGTGTGTGTGTGTGTGTGTGTGTGTGTGTTTGAGGGGGGGGGGGAATTCCATTAAACCAGGGTAACCTAAGTGGCGTATTAGTGCAACTCAGTCAGAGGCATGGGGTCGTCAGAGAGGCTCTGATCAGAGGTCAGAGTGTGCTGCTGTGAAATGGGACATTACCGCTCACCAACACAGCAATAAATACAGAAAGAAACTTTAACTGCTGTAAAATATGAGGCAGCCCGCTCTTTTTGCAGTATATAGGGTGTGCACGTCCATGGGTGTGTGCACACGCGCCCAGCAACGCACGTGCTTAAGTGTGTGTGTCTAAGGCCACAGTGTTGCTTAAGGGAGGGAAGAGGATGGGGTTAGGGAGGGGTTTAATATGCTACTTTAGCCCTCGGGGGGCTGTACAGTTGAAAGTCAGTGCACGAGGCGTGCAGAATCACACCAGCCTGCATTACAGAGGGACTGGGGGTGGTGGTGGATTGGACGGGTGGGGGGGCTGCTATAAAAAGTGAAATCATATCACTTAGCAGCTGAGTGCAGATAAAGCTGTGTTTGAACTGGGAGGCATAAATTATACATTGTAAACAGAGCATTGGGAGAGTACGGCTCGTTTAAATTATGACAGAGGGTAGTTTTTCTCCTCTCCTTTCTTCCTTCCCGCTCTTCTTCGTCTGCTGCTTGCACTCGCAGTTTTCCTTCCCCTCTCTCTCCCCTGACTTTTTTACTTCGTGCCTCTCTTTTTCGCTTTCCTCCATCACCTGCCTCAACATGCAGCCACCTCCACACATACTCAATCACACTCTTAAACTGTTTGCCGTTTGAAGGCTGAGGATAAGCCAATTTCTCCTAATGTGTCTATTATCTCTTTTAAATGTTTTAATTTGGTTATGGCTTCCCATTGTTGAAATGCAATGACACCTCCTCTCAGCTGCCCCTCCTCTCTAAGCCCTCTCCCACAGTGTTATTGAGAAGTAGCGTTCCACACTTGTCGTGGATGGAGGACAGAACTGGGCGAGCCGGCTGGCAGAGCTCTACACGATTTGATCAATGGTCCCCTCCTGCATAGTTCAAGTTGGGCTACTGTGTGTGTGTTTTTTTTTTTAAAAGGTGCCTTCGTCCCTCCTGACAAGTGCGAGGTTATTGATCAGTTTATTCAATTTGCCGTTGACCGCTCGGCACCGTCTCTCTGCTCACAAGTCAATAGTGGAGGATTGAGAGGGTGAGTGCCTCCCCTGACCTCCCCTCCCTCAATCTCTGACTCGTCTCGTCCATACACAGGCACACATATAGAAAAACACACGCACATGCACAAAATGAATGACTCTCTCTGCCCGCTGTACCCACACCTCTGATCCCAGCTACAATTTTGATTAGTCTTGAAGTGCTGCAAGGTCAGGGCAGGACTGTGTGTATCTGGTGTTAGCTGATGCTGTCAGATAAAGGTCTTAAGCTCTGTTGGGGTGGGTGCTCTGTTTTTCTTTGGGTGTGTGTCCGTGCCAGGGTGGGTGTAGATTGTGTCTCCTCTAGAGGTGATCGCGGTCACTCTGAAGCAGGGATCAGTGACCTTGCCCTGTTTGGCAGACACTGATCAACTTGTGTGTCTATGTGTGTGTTTGTGCATACATGTTCGTTCTTGTACTGATGAGGAAAGTCTTCGAGAGCAAGGACTTATGGGTCGTGTTAAAAACAAAAATAACACTGCGTCAAAGAAGCACAGAGTCTGGTTAGCACAGCAAAACAGTGTTGCAGCGTTCTCCTAAGTAGCCGTCCAGATTAATGGATTAGTTTTCTTATGAAGATTGTTTAAAAGTTGATTTTGTAGTTAAACAAAAATAGCAGTGAAGATTCTAGTCCATGGTTGAAAGTCTCTCTTTGTAAGAAAAGTTGATTTTTGAGTATCATCCCAAACTCATCCAACTATGACGCTTTGGGTTTCCCCAACTCATCAAATACTGATGCTGTGGGATTGTGGATGGTGTCGGTGCCAGCCAAAAGCATCAGTATTTGACAAGTTGAATGAGACTCAAAGTAGACCTTTAAGTAAATGGAATCTCTAAATGCGTTCAGAAATTCTAGCGTAAATGTTGGGTCTCAGTGCCTTTGCCATTGTGCTCAACAAGGAAAGTTGTAATTGTTCTTTATTTTTGTGTTAGGATTTAGCATAGCTCAGTTTCTCTCTCTGCTCATCAGCGCTTCTTCATTTCAGGACTTAGTTCATTTATGAAGACCAGACTGGGGGCTGCAACCCTTTGCCTCTGCATGGAGCGAGAAGAGATAATTATTCTCTTTCTGACTCGCACATTTTCAATGAAAAATGCATACAGCTGGGACTCGAAGCAGCTTATCAAAAGGTTAACTCTTCCCCACAGTTGTGTGTGCCTACAAAGGGGAGTATTTCCGGCAGCAGAGGCAGTGTAGGGCCACTTTGTGTTTTCCTGCTGTTTTGTTTGGGTGTTTTCAACATTGCGCTGACCCGCCGCTGGCCCGATGCTTTGTTTTCCCAAAGTTAACTTTCAATCAAGAGACGAGCCAGCTGTTGTTTGTGTTGTGTTCTGTACATCATTTCTTAAGCAGCCATCTGAGTGCAGATTTGCAGCGAAATGACTCTGCCGTGAGTATTTCTACAGCGTAGTTATTTCATATGATCAACTTTTAGCTTTGTGTATACAATTAAACACTGACGTTACATGCAAACAAACATGCAAACCAGTTTTCATGCATCTCTAGTTTAGTTAATTATAGTTTTAATAATCTCTGACAACCATCACGCTGTGTGACCAAGCAGAACATTTTTCCATGGCCGTCGTATACAATGTAGTGTATTCAGTATGCACGCATTGTGCTTGATAACACTTTAGATCATCTCATTGAGATTCAAAATTCTTCTGCCATTTTCACCTTCACGTTCACTATATTCCCACATACGCCCCTGTCACTCATTCATACAGACGCGTGCACACACACAAAGTTAACACACACACACACACTTGAGGCCTTATGTGGCGTGAGCGCTGCCTGGGAAAGTGATAGCAAGAGAAAAGAAGCTCTGGAGAGTGAGTTATCTCTTTAGATGTCATTGAGGGGCGCCTCTTCTCTCTCCCTCTCTTTCCCTCTATCATTTTCCTCTTTCTTCCCCTCTCTCTCTCTGTCTCCCTCTCTCTTGTTCCCACTTGCTCTCTCAAATCATGCTCGCCTCCAGTGGTATTCAGACAGTCCAAGGACAAAGTAGAGATACGCTGGGAGCAATGGACTGTCCGTCAGTGTGTTTTGTGTGCGCGCAAAAGCAAGTGAGAGAAAGAGAAGGGTTGATGCTGAGTCTTTGAAGCGGCTCTCCCCTTGTCCTGACAGATCGGAGTCCCGTCCCTCTCCGTTTAACCCCCTGATGCTACATCACACACACTCACCGGCAAAGAAAACACACTTTTCAGGCTGCCAAAGACGCACATAATAACGCAGTGCAGGGCTTGCTACTGTCGAGATCACGCCCTTGTGTTTAAGGACTGTTAGATTTACTTCATTTGATATTTATTGACTTGTCAAGGTGACTGTGATTATATTAAATAGTTAATTTCCATAAAGGTATAAGATATGTGTTTGGTTATTTTTTTATTATTCACATGTCTGAGCCTTATATTTGCAGCACCAAGCCAGCGGTCTCTATATTATTAAGTCATGCGGTGTGTCAGTGTGGCCTTGGCTTGTCTGACTAAACCAGACTGAAGAAGATGGCCCCAGGGTCTGTGACCCTGAGAGAGCCACACACACCTACACACA
Source organism: Sparus aurata (assembly GCF_900880675.1). NCBI lineage: Eukaryota > Metazoa > Chordata > Actinopteri > Spariformes > Sparidae > Sparus > Sparus aurata. Next base: position 12,044,221 of record NC_044191.1, read on the forward strand.
AAACCAACCAGATGCCTGACCTACCCCCTTCATGCCACATACACACACACACACACGTGCGTAAAATCCATTCCGGAGACAGGCTTCTCCCTCCGTGTGTGTGCGGCGCGGCTGCTCCGCTCTCTCAGACAAACAGGGGAAATCCTCCTTGTCTCGCCTTGTCCATCACGGACCATCTCACTGTCCCAGCGCACGTGGGCTCCTGAAGACCCTCCCCCGACCTCCCCGGCCAGGCTCCAAGCCCAAGAGACTTACCCGACACACATCCACAAACACACACACACATATCCACATGCGCGAGGCCCCTTGGCTCCAGCCAGGTTCCCCTGACGCAGAGACACACGCAGGCAGGAAGTTTGAGGAGAGGTTTGTGTCAGTTTGCTTCTCTTAGAACACTTCAGGTCTGACCCTCTCTTGACCAGGCGGCTTCCTCCTCCTCCATCTCTCCGTAAACAACCGCATCCCCGCCACCAAAGGCGTGCCGGCTCGCCAAGTGTAATAACATCACTCATGTTTTGATGTGAGGCGGGACGTCTACGTGAGTTAGGGAGTCAGACTCACGTAGATATGTTTGTGTGTAGCAGGAGAAACCTTGTGTGTGTGTGTGTGTGTGTGTGTGTGTGTGTGTGTGTGTGTGTGTGTGTGTTTCCTTCTGGGGTTTCTCTGATTACAGGGATGGCAGATCTTCGTCATGGAGGAAGCCATGTTAACCTGTCGCCTTGGCCGTCTTCTCCTCCCACTATTTATCCATTGTGTGTTTTTAAAACACAAACACACACGCGCGCACACACACATGTGCACATACACATACAAGTACACATACACATACACACATAGAGAGGGTTGTCCACTGATCTTGTTGAGTGTGTGTCAACTCCATTAGCACATTCCCAGATAGGACCAGAGCCCTCTTATCTGTGGCGACCCATTAATTACACTTTGTTCCCTTAAGTGATCTATTTCAGACCTGCTCCACCCTCAACACCCACTCTTAGCTATCTCCACCCCTGGCCTGCTCCTCCCCCACCTGACCTCCTCTCCTCTCCTCTCCTTTCCTCTCCTCTCCGCTCCTCTCCTCTCCTCTCCTCCTTTTCATCCCTCCCCCACACCATCTCCCCCTCTCTGTATGTGTTATAGTGCATGGGATCACAAGGTCATGGTACAAGTAGCTCTATACATCCATAGCCGGTGTATGTATGTATGTATGTGGATCCATTCGAGAGACAAGAGAAAAATGAGGCTCTTACAGAGAGGCACATTCTGCAGTAGACCCTCCATCAGGTGGCCAAAAATGTCCTTCAGAGCCCACATTTGATTTCTCACATAGCTCTGTTTTCTGTCTATGTAACTGTGTGGAATAACTCTAACAGCTCATATGAATATTACAATGTGTCTTGTTTTGTATTTTGAAGTGCCTACTTATATTGCCTTGATGAACGTGTGTGTCCTCCTGCACCCTGGAGATGCTAAGCAGTGAGAAGTGTTAGACAATCAGGAGTGTCATCTCACAAAGAAAAACCCTCAAGTGTACATACAGTATGTAACTGTGACCATGTATTGATTCCTGTGTATGCCTCCAGCTCAGTACAGTCTGTATCTTTTTAAGTCTTCATTGTGAGTTAGCTGAAAGGCTAGTTTTTCGTCGGCAGCCCTTTCGCCCAAACAGATAAAAAGCAAATGACATTGTGTTATAAAACATATATAATACAGTTAAATAACATGAGAGAGCAAAATCAGTTATCAGATGTTACATGTGGATAGAAATAGTCTTAGGCCAAAGAGAAAATTCAAGCAGCTGCTTTCATTCGATCATTTGCATTGCTTTTCCTTTTCATGGCCTAAGGTCCAAAGGCTTTGCACTACACTGATGTGTTTCTTGGCTCTGTTGAAGATTGATACAGGTCACCAATCATTGCATGGAATATCAATCATTTGTGTCTGCTGCGCAGTTCTTTCTTAGATGTCTGTGTTAAATGGTGGCTATGTCTCCCGTTGCTATAAGGCTATAGAGTCCTTTAATATTTTGTGTCACCAAAAAAAAGCCTGGCATTGTGAAGAACAGCAAGGTATTTTTTTCTCATTGTGAGCAATGAAAGCAGAAAGAGCAGTGTTGTATACACATTTACAGCCAGAGGACAAACATATATACAGTGTGATGTAAAGAAAAGGTGGGAATCATTTAAAAATGTGCTCTGTACTATACATTCCCTTAACATGCTTCCAGTGTTTAAAGCCTTTGATTCTTTGGAATTATACCTCACATTGCACACAGCCTGTGCCCGCGGTGTTAATGGCTGTGCTCTATTCTTCTATACTGCTCTGAAAACAGGGTTAGTGAAATGGGGTTGCATGTAAGGTGTGTCCTCGTGGCCTTGTGTGGATGGGGGTTCTCACACTCAAAGCTGTCTATTCTCCGACCATTGCTTGTGAATGTGGCCTGTCGTTCCTACAGGTGCTGGGGGCCTCTCTCTGCTCTCTCCTCCTCCTCCATCTCTTTTGTGACTGAGTGATGTGTGTATGTCTGATATTGTAGAAGTGTGCATGTGTGTGCGAGTGTGTGGTTTTTCTATGCCTCTTATTGTCCTGAAGGTGCTAGGGAGGTGCCTGAGTGTGCGCATGTGTGTGCATGTGTGTGTGCAAGACCTCATTGTGCTGAAGTGGAGCAGAGGTTGTGTGTTTATGTGAGTGAGGAGTGAGTGTAGTATAGTGAAGTGGCGCAGCGAGTGTGCAGTTTGGCTTGGATTTGGTTATTTAGACCCCATGCTTGTGTCTGTGTTGCCGTGCACATGGGCACACCCACATGTGCACATGCTCTGTCTCCACCAGTGTCTTTGGCAAGGTTGTCTGTCCTGACCCTTGCCCAGGCGTCATGGTGTGTGTGCGTGCATGTGTGTGTGTATATGCTTGTGCCTACGTGAGTGCACGTATACGCATACATGCAGTGCCTCCACTAATGGACAGTCTTTGTGGGGGCCTCTCTTTTCAACCATGCTGCTTTTGAGACACATTGTGCCTGGGCATAGAAACAGAAGCTCTCCATTGCCCCTCAATAGGCCAAAAACAAAACCGTGTCAGGCGAGCTAGCAGCCCCTGAGTGTTTGCCATTTAAGTCCTGACCAATGGTGGCGCAGATGGAACAAAGGGCCTGGACAGGGAAGGAGGCCTGCACTGTTTACAGTGCTAATGTCTGGGTGGCACTCCCAACAAGGCCCCTCCATACACATACATGTGTACGCACACTCAGTCACTCAATCTCTCCCTTGCTGCGACACTCTCTGTCACATATGTAGAGCGAATCAACAGGTGCATGCGCAGACGTTACGTAAAAAAAAAAAAAACCTTGGACAGAATTCATATAATGTTATGTGTGCATCTCATAGTTGAAGTGTTTTATTTCCAAAGCTAGCATGACTTCTTTCTATCACAAAGACATTCTCGCAATCACGTTTCTCGATGGAGTTGAATAGATTTGCAAACAATGTGCAACGTTTTTTATGTAATTTCATCATTAACGTTGCCCCCCTCGATTAAATAAGACAAAACACTGTCCTATTTAATACATAAGGTAAATTGATATATTAGATGGCATATAAGAGAAATTGATATCTTAATCTTTATATACAAGATATAGAAGATTTTTACAGTCTAAGTAAAACAGGTTTATAGTCATTCTGGTTGTCATTCATTTATTATGTGAATATAATTGACTGGTTTAATTGTACATGTAAATTTGTACATTGTCCAGCTTTGTGTCTGTCCTTACAAAACTCAGGCGAACTCCTAGCATCTTATGTTTACATGCTGCAGGCATCTATGCAGTGCTAACGTGGATTAATTTAAGTGTACTATTATTTTAACCTGTTATTTTTCTAATTTAAAAAATGAATGGGTAAAGGTAACTGATGTCTTTATAAGATGCCACACACAGCTGTCTCTACCCTTACTCCAAAGTATCTCATCCCATTTTAGTGGCGCAGAGGAGAACAACTGACATTGAGAGGGGCTGTCAGAGGCGAGGGCATGTTTGGGCTTTTGATTTTTACTGAAGAGGAAAGGGGAGAGTCTGACACTGGTATCAAATAGCTTGCGCTGTCCTTGGACCGGGGGTTATCTTGTAAATACTCTGCTCCAAGTCTATAAAAGCGAGGGTCCTTTATGACGGCCAAGGCCACTCATTCACGTTAAAATAAAAAAGCACTCAGCGCAGTCTCAGTGTCTGGGTAGAGAGGCAGCAAGTGGGAAAGGAAGGAGGAGGGAACTGAAGGAGAAACAAGCAGAGAGCAGAAGTACAGTGTTGCATCGTCTTTTGTGTGGAGTCCTTGTCACAAGTTTTCCTCTCCCTGGGATTATTATATGGAACATAAAGTAACTTACATTTTGTGATGATTTCAAGAAGTTAATGTGATATTCTACCCTCTCTGGGCTTTCACTTGATTTCGTTCCTCTATGTCTCTCTTCTGTTTGTATTTTATTCAAAGTAAATACAGAGTCCCCTCAGCGGCCCCTGTAGCTAGCGATTCAGGTTCCTCATCTCTGGATGTGTAATGAGTTCTGCCTTGTTTTTGTCTAACAACAACATGCAATAATAAGCAAAGTAATTAAAAGCAGTGAGAGGGAGAATGGGGGGGGGGACAGACCCGGCTTACCAACGAGCATTAAAAATGAATTGCATTCGAGAAGCAGCAGTGGTATGACTAGTTTGATGAAATGAGCTCTGTTTCGAGTAGCTTTCTGTTTAATTTTTATTCTTGTGTGATGCATGTGTGTCTCCTGTAGACGTGCAGAGGCTTAGTACCGCGTTGATTTTATTAAAACTGAAGACACGCAGCGTAGCATAGCATAAATAAAAGTCTGATTATACCTGTTATGCTGTTTGTGGGTTTGACGTGGACGTCTTCAGCCTGAGTGGAAATTGAGTGGTGGCAGTGGGGAGGGGTGTAGATTTAGATTTAATTAGCTTTTTTGACTGAGGACAACATCTCCACGTTTTGTTACAGAGGGCAGAGTTGTCCTGGCAGTGTGGCGGACCGGCTGTCACCTGCCTGGGCTTTCTCTGACCTCGTCTCCAGTGGCAACTTGTCCTACCCCCTTCGACAGACAGCCACGTGGGACAAAATGACATTCTTGACCTTTATGCATGTCGGCAAGCAAGATGACAACGCGCATAACTGACTGTACGTGCGCGGGTGTATCTCACACGGACCGCCGCACACACAGTATCCGCGTACACACTGTGCACACACTCTCACACACACCACAGAAGATCATCTAATATCAGAGAGCGTCAGGGGCGGAAATCCGATCGTCTGACAACCAGGATACAGATAGCGATTCCCCACCGCTGATCCATGCAACAGATAGTTTCCACAAACAGCACCCCGGCTAAGGTTACAGCCAGACAGGGCCCACTACACAACGCGCTGCCGGGGCCTCACATCGAGATAAAACAAAAGCTTAGGTTACCGCTGATAGGAAATCGATAAGAAAATGCACTGTTTGTGTTAGATTTTTGATGAAAACTTTGACAAGAGGAAATGAGAAAATGTTTGCCTGCGCATGCAATAATACCATGTGCATCAGTCCTGTTAGGTATTCTGTTTTTGTAATTTTCGCCTCATGATTATATCAGTGTTCATCTGCTTTTTTTTCTTAATTGAAGCTCATTAAATGTTTAACCCAAATGTCAGGATATTTGATTAAGCACTCGTAATTGTTTAAAGGAGTTCAATTCACACAAAGAAAAAGCATCATCACTTTACATTTCATGTGCCTCAAAGTCCTCTTAATAATTTGAATATGTATTTATATTATAAATGAAGTGAAGAGATATGGCCCCCTTCACATCAATGTAATTACGAATCACAAAAAAAGTTTGATTCAAATAAAATAGGCCATTTGTACACAAGCAATTAACTGGTGCGGCTTTAAATAATGTAGCCCAGATGGAACCTAATTATAGTCGGCATGCTTTGATTCGGGCTTTCTGTCGGAGTATCACTCGGGGCGTCACTTTGGCTTTTCAGTCACCTAGCGTTTGTTTTGAAATTTGTGACAATCAGAGCCGATTACCATTTGTAACAGCATGCAGCGTTTGGTGCGGAGGGAAGAAAGCATGGCCCATAGCTATGGAGGAGTTTCCTTGTTTCCTTTTTAACAGCTCAAAACTCTCCTCCCTTGTTCCCTTACCTCACTGCACACAAATGATAACAACTGTGTGTGTGGATGTCTCTATGTGTGTCTGTGTCTGTGTCTGTGTGTGTGTGCGCGCGCGTGTGTGCATGCTTCTGTTGAATTGTTCTGCGTTTTTGGGGGGAAGGGTACAGTGGGTTTGCGCTTACATGTGTGAGTGAATGTATGCATGAGCGTGCGCCATCCGTGAGTAGACGCTCGCAAGTGACGAATGTGTTTGTGTGTTCATGTGTGTGTCAGCGTCTTGTACCAGTGGTAGAGTCAGAGGGAGATCAAACAGTCAGTCAATTACCTTGAGAGGGCTCCAGTGGCTGTGACAGAGTGGAGGAGGCTAAATATCCAGGATCAAATACACTCCTCTGCCTGTCACATAATGAGGCAGCCTCACCAGGCTCAGAAAACACACACAGAATGTTCAAACACAGGGCACGGATTGAGGCGCCGGACTGAAACTCTGCCATGACCTGAGCAGGGAGCACGGAAGGGGAGCTTTCACTAAAGACCTTGTTCCTTCACCTGGCCTCTCCTGCATTACAGTGAAACATCATCGTGAAGCTCCCCGTGTGCAAGTGTGTGTGTGAGTGTGTGTCTGTGTCGCTTCACCTCAAGGTTACAGCCGTCATCAGTCTCCTTGCAGAAATAATCTCTGTTAAGCTTGCCGTTGCCTAATGTTAATTATAAACACATTGTGAAAGTAAAGAGATTTTTTTTTGTGTTGCTGTATTTCCCATGACAATACCCAGTGTTATGGAGCTCACAGTAACATCATTATTGCATTTACAATAAATGAGGACATTATTGCATTTACAATAAACTTTATTAAATTAATGCAATTACAATGATCTTGTTAAAATTAGCACATGCGACTTAATTGATTTACAGCTGATGCAGGAAAAGCACACACACAAACACAAAGGGCCGTTTATTTTTTAAGTTGTTCAATTAAGCACCAGACACAAGTTATAATTAAACAGATTAAAATAGAAGACCTGTTCATCTGCTGAAACAAAACGTAAAAAAAAAAAAAAGATCAATTGCTCATAAAAACAAAATCTGCTCGTGGGTTGAAAAACTTTTCAGTAAAGGATTGCAACTGAGGCTAAAGTAGAAAACTCGGCGGCGGCTGTTTATGGGATCACTTTACACGCGAGATACAGCCAGATGACACCTCATCGATCCCCACATCTTTTAAAGATATTACTTTGATTTGTGGCATAGCTGAGGTAATTCTCTCTCCCTCTCTCTCTCTCTCTCCCTCTCTCTCTCTTTCTCCCTCTCTCTCTCTCGCGGTCTTTAGTGGCTAGTGAAGCCTGGTCATCGGGGTTCCTCCTCTAAATCAGCGGTCACATCTCAGCTTTGACAACATCCATTAGGTTCGACACACTTTGGCTATTAAAGGAAGAGTGGACGTAAGCTGTTAAAGGCCTATTTAAGCCAGAGTGAGGGTGGGTTTATGTCTCTGTGTGTGAGTGTTGTCGAGGGGTGGGTGGATGGTGGATGGTGGATGGTGGTGGGGGGTGGCTCCACCGTATAGAGGGGTGGAGCTTCACACCAGAGTCATTGGAGGGGCACAGGCTCATCTGCATATTGGCACAGAGACGCCCCCCTGGTGACCCCGAACTGCGATGGGATAGGGTGGAGAGGCTGGCGGCGTTCCGGAGGAGTTCACCGCCAGTTCAGGGTGAATGAGAGAGCGCTGCGGCATTGATCGCTTCTGCAGGAGAAAAAAAAAGGACAAAACAGAAGTAAAAACACTAGTGAGGGAGAGACCGATGAGACGGAGAAAATGGAGGAGGAGGAGGTGGGAAAAAAGATCACAGTGCCTCAAATTGGATATAAATGATAGATTAGAGGTGTGAGAGGGCTGTGTCTTTGTTTTCCAGGGATGGATGTTATGTTGAGCCCTACACAGGTAGCAGAGTCACCGAGAGTGCCGGGTTATTGACTCCCATGATTGCCAGGCCAGTAAATTTGACCCAAGGCACTAACTGCAGTCTGCTTGCTATATAGCTTGCACTACAGTCCCTTATCTCCGAGTGATCGAGAACCCCCTCCCACATACTCGTACACACAAATTACACACACATACACAAACAAAACACACCCTCAGCCAAAGATCCTGTACTTACCCTCGGTCTAACAGTCATACACACAGACACACACATGCATGCACACCATCTCCATTAATGCGTCCAGGAAGGGGTCAATCTAATAAACATGGGGTCAGCGCAGTGGTCATCAGAGGACTGTCTGGGGTGAGAGAGCCTTTAAGGTGCTTCCTAATTGTATCCCCGCGGCCTTCAGTCTAGCTTTTTATAGCTGATTGCGTGTGCACAGTGGAGAAAGGAGGAAGGAAGGAGAAAGGCGCCGAAGAGAGGAGCAGAGGTATTTTTAATGTACTACTGATTTGACTCACACAAAGGTTGCTGCAACCCTTTTCTGCTGGGACCAGTTGTTTTTATACGACCCTACCCTAACAGATCTCAGATACCGGAGTTATCCTTTTGTTCTTTAATCCTCCCGAGAAAATTGTAGGGAGCCATTTTAATTTTCTTATCTTAAAAACAAACGCAGATCCCGGCAATAACAACAACAAAAAAAGCAGTCTTGAGTGTGCAAATCAGGATTCAAATAAGAAAACTCATTACTTTAAGGGTTGTGTTCACTCATCCCTCTGTCTGTAACACATGTAAATTTTTCTTAGATCTTTCTATCAAGGGATGAAACTCTTAATATCAACGCACAGCAAACCTATTCTCCCTCTGGGAAACAAGAGGGCACCTCAATATGTCTTCTTGAGTCCAGTTACAGTTGTGTTGCTAAGCAGCTGAGCCGCTAGCCAGCGGCGGCAGGAACAAGCCATTATCTGTTAGCGCTCTCCCTGAATGGTTAGTGAGCAGGAGTGGAGACGAGTCAGGCAACAGCTGCAGCCGCGGTCTGTCCTCATCATCGATGCTCCGCTGCAGAGCAGAAACATAGAAACAGGCATCAAGTTTGAAAGCTGTCCAACTAAAAAAGCTGGCCAGTGATACCCTAACCCCTGAGGCGGACAGGAACCTGAGGCGCATGTAGCAGATTTCAAGCTCCAGCGTGACCTCAACTTGGGAACTGGCTAACCTGGAGGAGGTCAGAGGGAAACCCAGCACTGCTGCCTCCCCCCACCACCACCGGACCACTTGATACGCTCACTAGTTACCTCTCTGCAGCTCCTGTCTTACCTATCCTCAATCAGCCCTTTAGAATGAATGACTACCGCTCCACTGGTTTCGCTTAGTGAGCCCATTGTGCATAACTCTGATTCTGTTGGAAGGCCTGAGATGGAAAGAGTGCAGCAGAGTGGTGTTGATTATCAGGTATCCGCTTCGATAACATATTACGGCAGTCCCATTGGACTAATAGGTCATAGGCTGTCATGGCTCTCATGCATAAGGCCTTAGGCTTGCATGGAGCGATGCAGTGCATTGTGGGAGTGGACAGTCATACAGGACTAAACGTCTTCTCTAATGGTGCTAATTTATGTTCACCTTTTGTGTTGCCTCAGTAGCCGTACAGGATATGTTTTCAATAATGCTAGAGAACACACTATACACTTTTGCCTGCAGCTTTACAGTAAGCAAATAATTTGTGAACCCTGCACATGCTTATGTTGTGTCTGTGTGTCTTTTACTTGTAGGCACAGAGAGGCACGAGCTGACCTCCTGGCTGAGTTTCAACTCCATCTTCAGGTTCTTCAGTGAAGTCCTGGAGGTGAAAGAAGACGAGGAGATGGAGGAGACCTCCAACATTGTCACCACACGCAGCAGCTCCCTCAAAAGCAAACACCAGGATTTGTAGAAGACCGACCAAACTGACTTGGAACAAGAGGAGGGGGAGTGGGGTGGCGAGGGATCAGAGGGGGCATTGCGGAAAGGGAGGCTAAGGTTCCAGATCCTCTCTGCTATTTTCTTTTTTCTTTTCCCTCCATCTTTCTTTCCACACTCCCCTCCCTGAGTGTCATTTCTCGCTTCCAGCCCTCCCTGGCTCTGCACACATATCCTTGTTGTTGAGAGAGACAAGAGTACAGGGTCACCGTGTATACATCACAATAACGTTTTGCATTACTTCTAGATGAGCGCAACTGTCAAAGCAATATGGGCCTGAGTGTTAGCGCTTCCCGTGGGCTGTGGCCTGGCTGCGGGTACGGGCCACGGCAGCAGAGATTAAGGCTGACAGGCGCTGTGCACAATGCGCTGTGGTGCACCTCTAATTGTCCTGACATCAGCCTGAACTGAGCTAATGCCCCGCCTGCCCTCCAGTCTACACTGCTCGCTCTCTCCCCTCCTCTCCCTCCTCTGCCACCCCCCCCCCCCCCCAGTCCTAAAGCCTGAGCTGCTTACCCCGAAATCAGCTCATGCTGTATGGTATCTTCTGCCAAGGCTCGATATTATTTCAACCTAATCAGTTTCCATCTTCTTCCCTTTTTTTTTTCGTCTAAGCCTTTACTCACCGCAAATGTTTTTATCAAGAGTGAACACACACTCTCAACTGGTGACCATTTGTTTTGTTTTGTTTTAACAAAGGGTGTTGTTTTTATGACTTCTTGATTCTCTAACTCCTCCGCACATGCAGTCGGAATTTTTTCTCATTCAGCTCTGTGTAAAATGTGGTTCTAACTTGTGCCATATATTTCTGGGGATTGCAGTGCTTATAATAATTGATATCGTTTTTTGGTTGTTTTTTTTATTTCTCAACTTTGAGCTAAATTTGAATGCAATGCCTCTCACACACACATTCACACTATTTGATTTTTAATATAAGCCAATACTTCTCTGAGCTGTAAGTGTTTAGTTTAGAATACCTCTAAAGCTGTGGAGAGTTCATCTCTCTGTTTATTATGAATATACTGTATATCTTTTCTTCTTCTTTTTTTTTTTTTTTTTTTTTTTTTTCAATTTGATATCCTTGAAATTGATGCCTCCGGATGATTGAAGGTGATGAAACAAATAAAACAAACACAACCTGTGCTGAATATGGAAAATTCGGGACACTGAGCAAATTTAAAATTACTTAAAGTCAGGCATCAGAATGGGTTTGAGGGATATCTCATTTTAACAGGAGCCAGAAGTCAGCTCACAACACTCATAAAGCCCCAATATATCGCCTTACACATGTCAGGAAATCCAAGATTTCAATATTATTCTAAGCCTGAATGATATTTCCTAAGATGTTGGAGAAATGTAACACATCCATTCTTCCCCCTCCTCCAGAGTACTACTCTTCTTGTGTACTTAGAAGTGACAAAGTCCGCTCCCTGCTCAGCTGCACATAATCTGACTATGTGACACAAACATGATAAAAAATTTTCCACAAGGCTGGTGTGTTTTATAAACCACTCAAGGCTTAATGGAAGACACTTCTAATGTGTCGTGACATTAGTAAAAAACTCAAACCGGATACTAAATCTTATGATACCTTAGACACATTCTCAAATATATACTTTTCCTTTCTCTTTTTTTTTTTTTCTCACTTTAAATAGATCCCATTGTTTAACTTCGACACTGTGAAATCCTGCCTCTCCTGCCTACTGTGTGTATGGTTTAAGGCTTTTGTGGATTATCTTCTCCGCTGTAATGAGACAACTGTGGCTGATGGTTGCAGGCCTAATTTCCTTTTAATTTGATTCAGATCTCTTCAGGTTTCAGCAAAGAAGTTGGCTTATTATTTGATTTGATGAGTTTCGTTTCCAGATACCATTGCTCATCTTTCCGCTTTTCAGCCATGATCAGTTCATTTTTCCCTCCATAATTTGTATATTGTTGCCTTAGGAATAAACAAGACTCTGTTCACTGTTTTTTAATAATATCCAGCAAGCCATATGTGAATGGAACTAAAGATGTAAGAGCAGCCTAAATCCAAAGCACAGTCTGCAAATAAAAGGGGACTAATTTTGCCAATTGCTCTTGTTGACATTTTTTTTTTTTTTTTGCAGATGGTTTATACATTGTATTGGTTTAAGGAACACGCCTATTTTGTTTTATGGCAGTGTAAGCATTTGGATTTTATGAAACCACGAGTGTCCTGCCAGGTCACGTATTTTTTTTTTCTTATATTCAGATGTTTGCCTCATTCTCTTTTGATCCAGTTTGCTTTTAAACTACTGTCTTTGAAAAATGATTTTACAGTCTCTGCAACACATTAATTCCTGTACTTTTACATGATTGAATTTTGTGGGGGGTAATTAACCTATTAAACCCGTCTGATGCAAAAAAACAAACTTCTGAATCTTGTTCTTTAAACTGTATATATTTTATTTCATTATTGATGTTTATATATATTTTAATTATTTGCTATTTATTTCGTCGTGTTTTTCATCTTTAGTATTTCCCCGATGTCGGTGCGTAAAAGCGCATTTTTTTTTTGGATACGTTTGGATGAAATAAATCGGCTTTGGGTGTCAGGTGCGATCGCGAACAGAGACGTGGAGATGTGCCCGACAGTGTGAAGTGGGTGCACAGGGACGAGTTCAAAAACGACCTGAGTCATCATCTCACATGACATCTATGGAATCCGACTGACTAACATTCATCTGCTGCCACACAGCCGGACGGTGTTAAGTGGCTTTTGTCCTGTTTTCTAAAAAAAAAAATTAAAAAAACTTACTCTGTTTCAGTAAAGAGTTTGACGATTTTAAATTTAAAAAACAAAAAACAAAACATGTCCTAAAGGGCAGGGTAGTCTCACAGAGAGCGACGTGGAGTGGTTATATCGACAGGGAAGACGTGTGTCCAAATGAAAACAAACTATAAACAGTAATTCCCCTTCTTTTTGGTCATTAATTTTGGCAAAGTGAGCCCCCCCACCACCCTTTAACCCTCCAACTGAGCGAGGTTTTACAGCATCATTTGTTTTCACACGGTGAAACCGATCAGGTCATTAAACGCCCCCTCAATAAATCTTTAGAAATCTTTTCCATTAACCCCTGAACAACAAGTGGAACCAGGCGAGTCCCCCTCACACCGTGTCAGGCCGCTGATTAAAGAGAGGCATTCAATCACACACACGTGAATTAGCCCGTGTAGAAGAAATTCCTCGGGATAGGACTGTCTTCTAACTTCCTCCTGTGAGAGGACAATCTCTCCTTATTCTCGTATATTAGCGCCGGATTTCTCCGGGTTTTTAATTAAATAACCTGCCTTCTGTCCAGAGCGGTGACGTGGCGGCGGCTACCATAAATTATGACCTCCAGTCAGTGATCATCAAAGGCGAGGCGACGAGCACGCACGGAAATAAAATTAGAAAGTTTTTTTCCTTTCGCCCTGAGAGTCGTTCACTATCTGGGAAGTCCATTTTTACCGATTATATGGCGACGTTCGAAGTTGTGTAAAGTAACTTCAGGTGTGTGTGTGTGTGAGAGAGAGAGAGAGTTCACAGCCCGCTCCCCCAAAACTTTTCGCGTCAAGAGTTCCCTGACTTTTTAAGTTACATGTGCGCGCCTGTGATCCTCCAAATCTAAATCCCGTTCATCTCCCAAAACGTTGAGGAGGATCCTCACGCGTCACTTTGTCACATGTGGCTGCCTCCTAACTTCTACAGACAGCGATGATCTCTTCATGTCTGAAGAGGAGGAGGAGGAGGAGGAGGAGAAGGAGGTGGTGGCTGATGATAGAAATGGTTTATCGGCTCTCTGGATGGCTCCCTAAAGGTTCCCGGGACCCCTCTCTCAAAGGAGGGGATACCCCACTCCCCTCGCCTCGAACGGAACGATGAACAGTCTGATCCGTCTGCCTCCTTTACTCGCTTGAAGTTAGCGCAGCGTGTGAATGTATAATAGGTATGACTGATTTGATTATAGGTTTCACACTCCCGGCTATTGTCGCGGGCTCACGGTACAGACAGTTACAGACAGCTCCACACTGAATCATATCTGCGACAGAAAATAACATCAGCCGCGGAGCTTTAGGATGAAAATCCTGCCAAATGGGGGGTCCGTGCTGTAATGTTAAGATTCGAGAGGAGTGGGGTGGGTGGGGGTCCTTGACATGAAGAAGTTGGAGGACCCCTGCGCTGCCACGGCCTGATATTTCAATTTTTACTTGAAGAGAGTTGTTGTCACGCCTGCTTGCTCCGGCCCACTCTTGATATGCACGCCGTCCCCTTCGCAGAAGATGAACTCTTTCCAAAAGGAGCCAGGGCATTAAGCAAAGTTGGAATGTCACCCCCTTCTCTGACAGCCCCCCCCCCCCCCCCCCCCCCCCCCCCCCCACACACACACACACACACACACACACACACGCACAGACACAGACAACACACACACATACACACACACACACACACACACACACTCTCTCCTTCTGCACTCCTCCAGCGGATCACTGTCAGATCACTATTTGCATAATTATATGCTCAGCTCAGAGGAGAAAACTAACCCCCAAATTTTACGGGTCAACAAACTGCGACAATCAATGTTTTATCGGGTATACTAAGGGAAAAATGTCTTTAACAATCGCGCTGGAGGAACTCTCTTTCTCGCTCCCCTCTCGCCCCCTTCTCCATCAACTCAATTCAATTACTTTATTGGCATGACTGCTTATCAGAAACAATATTTCCAAAGCAGTTTAAAAAATGTAAATTCACCCCCACCACCACCACCCACCCACCCACCAACCCTCGCTTCAAAAAAGACCCCTCTCTCTCTTTCTCTCTGTGTGTCTCTCTCTGTCCTTCCCAGTACGTGAGCAAATACTTTTTCATCTATTGACTGGGGAGGGGAGGGGGGGGGACGAGAGAGAGAATGTCTGGCTTAAGCTCGGAGGTGCATTCAAAGATTGTATCCCTTCTTCCCTTTCCCTCCTATTCTGCCCCTCTTTTCTCCGGCCCCGGCTCTATACTGTGTTTCTTCTCCGCAGAAGAGCTCTTTAATATAGAAGGGGTGGGGGGAGGAAGCTGTATACCAGGGCGCAGAACCTCGCTGGCCGGTTTTTTCGTTAGACATCATTACATATTCATTGACTTGCAGAGAAAAACCATTTAATCCAGTGGAAACAACTCCTCTTCAATCGCCTCCTCTCTCGCCGTCTCTATTCTAATAAGGAGTCGCGGGCTGAGACAACACTTTGGGGGCCGCGGACATCACATTTAGGAGAGAGAGTGTGTGTGTGTGAGAGAGAGAGAGAGTGTGTGTGTGTGTGTGTGTGTGGCTGGGCTTTATTCCGATGGGCGAAGGGAGGTGAGCGCTCGGGTGAAAGATGCGGGTTTCGGGCACAGGTGTTGCGCCAAGTGGGGGTCCCGCAGGGCTTCTTCCCCCCCCCCTCAGGAACTGTATCAAAACACGCAAATCTGTGCTGTTGATTTCATCATATGTGACCAGCTGGAGTTGAAGAAAACTTGTGTGATGTTATTCTGAGCTTCCTCCACACACACACACACACAGTTACATAGGAGCTGGCCCGCTGTCCTTCTCACCTGTCTTGGGGCTCCTTTGAAAAAAAGGGGGACTATCATAACCACATGTGTGGAAATATGCAAAGCAAATCAGCCATCCCAGCAGAAACAAAAAACAAAAAAAAGATTCCCCAGGTCTCTGTAAGAAGAGCGAGGCTTGTAAGGGAGGTGAAAGAAATGCCTTTAGAGACCGAAAATCACCCGGAAAGCACGGGTTTCAGACTGCAGTCCCTGTAGAAACGTAACACGGAACATTAGCGGAATATTCTCATTCGTCTATTTGTGGGGTTTTTTTTCTTTGCTGTCTACTGTTCCTAAGTAGCCTCTGCATCAGCGCCGTGGCCCTTATAATGTGCGTGTGGTGCGCTGCTTGAGGATCCTGGCATATAATACTCCGATTGTGGGACAGCTGTTGGCAGAGCCGTTTTACGGTGTTCAGTCCATTTGGCTTTAATAGCAGCTTTCGGGCGGACCGCTACTCTATCCCCTCACCGCCCCCTCAATTACACCTCCTCTGATACTCTGCTGGCCTAAAGACTCCTGCAGTAAAAAAAAAAAAAAAAAAAAAAAAAAAAAAAAAACAGCCTCTGAAATGCAATACATTTGAAGAATGGGCTCTGACTTTTAAGATTCGGGGATATACTCGGATGATCTCAGGGGGAAGCAGTGCTGGGCAAAGCAAGTGAAGGAGGGAGACATGGAGGGAGGGAGGGAGAGAGAGGAGGTGTAACGCAGCTCGTTGGCCTGGTTTAACAGGCCACCGACGACTTAGTGTGGAAAAACTGGTCATTTGGTCTCGATGAATGGCAGTGGAGATGAAGGGGGCTCTAGGTGGGCCTGTGATCGGGGCCCTTTCTCAGGCTGTAAAAAAAATGCGACTGGATTACTGAAAACTTAAGAACACCAGGGACGGTGTGTTATTTAGCACTCTGTAATTTGTCAAATATCAAATATCTTGCTGACAAATGCCAATTTTAATTAGCCCTTCGCGCGCGTGCGTGTGTGTGTGTTTGTGTGTGTCCTTTTTTTCTCAGATAATCACACTTATGAAAAAAAAAAAACACCACAAACTATCACTGTGAGAATACTGGAATCCTGTCTCTCGGCGTTTCTGTATAATACAGACAGGAAAAAGATGGAGGAAGCGTAAATTCACTGCGCACAGACCCCAGACTCACCCTTAAATATATTTATAAAATGTTTTCTTTAATTTAACAACGGGTTGCATTCAAGGCCGTCGAGATTTTTCCATCGATTTAAATAGAAACGGTGTTGAAGTTGTAAGAGGGGACCAGTCATTTATCATGAATGATAAAATGCACAGTAACTTCTTTGACGTGTTATCTGACCTTTATTTTTCTATTTCTATATATTGATACCAAACTCTAACACAAAACTAAAATATTATAATAAAATACAGATTATGAAATTAACAAAAGACAGTTTATGCCCTTTTAAAAAATCTTAAATTTCTGTATAAAACTAATTTCTACACCTGAACAGGAAACCAACCAAATTAATTTCATTCAAACAAAAAGAAATTAGACACTTTTAAATGATTATATAGCCTCCTGGATCACCTGCCATCATAAAGTTACATTTAAATGGGTGGGCTGTAATTAACAAACGTCAATTATACAATAAAAATATAAATCGAAAAGGGAAGTGGTTCAAAGGGAGACAGTGCATAATATATTCCTAAACGAAAAATAAAAGATATCTTCAGTTAAGGAATTTTTATTTGTAGGTTTCTTAAAGTTTACTGAGAGTTTCACTGGGGGATAAAAAAAAAAAAAAAAGCAGAGTGGAGTTTCCATCGGAGAGTGGCTCATTGTCCATTTTGAATAGAAAGAATGAGATCAATCCTCCTTCTAAACGTTTTTATTAGTCCTGACAACAACTCCACAAGTTTACCGTCACCCACGAGCGAACATTAAGTGCATAGTCTTTTTTCTAAGTGGCCCGAATAAATCGAAGGAGGTCGACTCTATTGTGAAACAAAACATTTTTCTTGTACTTAAAGCAACGAAATAATAAGGTATTTTCCCAGAAAATCCTTCAAGTATAATCTTGCTCCGGATCGATGTGGCATTGGAGCTGGTGGGTTATCGATCTGCTGGCGGTTGGAGACGAGGCCTTGACTCACACTGCAAAACAATGGAGCCCTTTAACGAATCATCAGCCACGTTTGTCTTTTTACTCTCTCTTAACATATTTTTCTTCTTTCTTAAAAAAAATAAAATAAAATCAAACAGTTGAAACATCCAGCAGAGTTTTCAATGAATCAATATTTCCAGGTTCGTTTTCAAAAAAGATTTGTGTTATTTTTATCAGTGTAAACACGAGACTCCAGCAGCTTCAGGATTCAGATCTCCTTAAAAGAGTTGCCTTGAAGTGAAATTATGTCGAGTTGAAGATTTTCTTTTTACCCTCTCAGCAAGACAAAACATGACAAAAGAGCTGAACAGAGACTGAGAGCTGCGTTAAGACAGCTGTTTTTGCAGTGCAACTCCCGAACTGAACCTCCTCAGCGCAGCCCCACAGTCTACTCTCTTTTGGGTTTGAAAGAAAAAAAAAATCTATTGGAAAGAAAAATATAAAAATAAATAAATAAAAAATAAAAAAATAAAAACGAGCGCAACGCGATATTAAATCACACATTATAGATGAGTTTCATCATGTGGACGCGGCCCCTCCGAGGATAAACACGGCGGTGCGTGAGGATCCAAGTTATTATTACTGAGGGAGCGGCCCTTTTCACTGGCAGCGCCCTGCATCCTCATTACATCCACCCCAAAAAGAGATGAAGGTCTAAATGAAGTTATTGCCATCCAATGAACTCAAATTAGCCGAGGCCACACCATGACAGACAGCTCGGGGTGGAGGGAGGTGGGGGGAGAGGCAGGAGAGCGCAATTGGAGGGAGTACAGGTGCCGGGGATTGGCAGGTGTACGTTTCTGATGCGCATTTCATGGTTTGCGAGGCCCCTTAAGTGAAGCTGGCTTCATTTCGAATCTCCGTGGTTAAAGCCAGTTAATATACTTGTGTTATTAAAGGGCCTGCAGTCACCTTGCGAGCCTGCTCCGTGACGCCTCACCCCTCCCTCACACCCAGACGGCTCCGCACTTTGTTCCCATCTATTCCGTTTCTTTATCAGCCATTCAAATATAACGTTTCCCTCTCTCTCTCTCTCTCTCTCTCTCTCTCTCTCTCTCTCTCTCTCTCTCTCTCTCTCTCTCTCTCTCACTCACTCACACACACACTCGCCCGTCCACAATCTCTCCATCCGGTTGAATGGCTTTCTTTTCTTGTCGCTAAGGTCCTCATTGTGTTAGCTACCTGAGTCAGCAAGGGAGGATGAAAAGAGGAGAGTTTGACGGAGGAAAGGACGGGGAGAGGAAGGGGTGGTTTGACATGCAGGAGAGGGAGACAGAGGCGATGATAGGCGAGCGGGGGCCCCTGTGAGGAGCTGAGTGAATTTACCTGCTCCTCCGGTGGCGAGTTGTGTGCGATGGTGTGAGCGTGTGCGTGCGTATGTGTGTGTGTGTGAAGTTAACACAGCGGCCAACTCGACTTTATTGCTGTTTATCCCTGCAGCAAAAGCTGTCAGGCGCTGACAGATTGGCAGCATCTCTAATCAGTGCCCTCTTCCCTTCTCCGCGAGTCCCCCTCCCTCCCCCTCCCTCCCCCTCCTCGACTCAGCTCGTTCACTTCGGATCTGTCACCGATGGATTCCCACTAATGGCATTTATTCTTTAGGTGACAGATATAATGCACATACAGACAAAGGTGCAACTCTGTCGTTCTCCACTCCACCATTCGAACGATGTCGAGATAATTATCAGGTTTCATCGTTCGAGCGTCCAGATATCTGTATTTAGAATCACAAATAATAATAATAAAGAAAACGGAATTGGATTAAATTGACATGCATGTTTAGAGCGTTGAAGGAGTGAACTTGAATACAAAGTCAGCTGCCGCAAAAAAACAAAAAACAAAAAAAAAGAACCGTTTTTTTCTCTGGAGGCATCCAATTCAGCCTGATTATACTTACAAAAATAAAATATATCCAGCTACAACTCAAAATATTGTCCTTATCATGCAGAGTGTGCAACAAATTAAATGCAGCAAAAAGAAAATAAGTTCATAAAGACTTCCTGTCTGGGCTGAAAAATTACAAATAAAAGTGGATTCGTGCATTTTCTTGATCATTAAACATGATTTTTCTCTGATCTCGTCGAGATGAAAAAGGCGCATTGTTTATGTCTCGGCTGCTGACCGAGCCACCTTTTGTCCACGTCTATATTTCATACAAATATTAACAGCTTTATAATAACACTGGATAAATGATTTTTGTTTTTCATTTTTATTATAAACCAACATTTCTGTGCGTGTGCGTGAGTCGGAGTGGAGAGGGTCTTGATATTCTGCACGCACCAGACTGTCAAATAAAATCGGCCGGCGTAAGAACTTCAAGTGCTGGAAGAAAAAAAGAAAGAAGGAAAAAAAAAAAAATCTTTATAAAAGGCACGACATCCAACCTGAGCTGTCCGAGTCTCGTGCCGGGCCCCGCAGAATAACAGGGGACCTAAAGCTATATTTCACTTAGAGCCTTCAATGGGATTGGTGCTTATCTCGCCAGCACAGCGCTGCTGACCTGTAGGCTGCCGCATCAGAGGTGTGTGTTTGTGTTGAGGTGTTGACCTGTCAGGGGGGACTTGTTAGGACTTTAACTCCGACTGCTGGCGGTCTCCAGACATCCGGGGGTGGCATCGATTTGAAACTTGTCCTGTCTAATTTGATGATAACATCCAGGCTGCCCCGCCGCAGCACCATGGACAGCGCACTGTCTTGACCTTGCCTTGCTATCAAATTACCCCCGTCTGGGCCACGGTGGGAGCCCAGCACCAAGTTTACTATAGGCTGAGAGGGAGAGAGGGAGAGAGGTGGAGAGATAGAGAGGGACAGATAGAGAGAGAGAGAGAGAGAGGGAGAGAGAGAGAGAGAGACAGAGGGAGAGAGATTTGCTTCTTTCACCAAAGACAAATCCTGTGTGAAGCCAGTGCTTACGGCTCTGTAATGCTGTGGTAAATCAAGAAGAGGTTGGCGGTTTGCATTGGCTGTCGCGCCAACCGCCTATGTAAATGATACTTAGTTACATTTACACAAAGACTATATTTGATGGGGTTTTTTTTTTCTTTTTTTCTTACGCATGCCTGTGTGTCTTCATTCAGTCTGATACCACACAGCCAACTTCAACTCGGTCACTGGATTTCAAACCGACCATTTTATAGCCAGGTTATATAAGAATGGACTGTCACCTGTCCTACAAATAAAGACTCTCCAGTAGTGGAGCAAGTGCTCTGATCCATTACTTCTACTGCACTGTAAAACCACTCCAAACACAAGAGTCCTGCTGGAGTACAGTTAGTAAGCCTGACTGATGTATCAGTTGGACATTTTCTTTTTTTAGCCAATATTGGCTGTTCACATGCATCTGAGATATATCTGGATCGGTTTATATGCTGTCTGATATAAAACATCTTTTTATCTTTTATCATGATGCAGAAGAAGATGGATGGCTGATAATTAAACTCCCAGAAGTTTACTGTTTCAATGCACTGCTGTCATTGTGGACGACAAAGTGAATTTAAAGTGTAAATTGTCATATCTTTGTCGGAAGTGTTTGATAACCACATTTGAGAGATCCAAAAAATTAGTTTACTGGCGATATATTGATATTGTATTTTATTTTACTCCCTAATATCGGTATCAGTATCGGCCCTAAAAAAAAATGACATCTGTCGGGCTGTAATTGTGGTTAACATGTAATGAAAGTACCAAAGTAAAAGTACTAATTCAGAAAAATGGCCCCTGTCAGTGACAGTATTATATATTGTGTTTCTGCTTTTTTTATGCATTGCTGTGTGAGAAGCATTTTACTGCTGTAGCCGGTTGAGGTGGAACTCACTTTAACCACTTTGGGTAGTTTAAATGTTTATTTTATACCCTAAACTTTCTTTTCTATGTATCCTAATCTGCTCGGCAACTTAAACTGTCAAATAAAAGCTGGTAGTAAAAAAAAAAAAGTGCAGACATTCACCTCACTTCCATTCCTCCACCGCCGCTCTTTCTAACGAGCATATTGAAAATGCAAGTTTGTAAAGTATGCTTAAAGGACGTCCGGGAACACGTTCTGCAGGTTAAACGTTGCGACGTCGAAACATTCGTGAAGCAGATTGAGAGATATATCTTTTTTCAACAAGTCATCTTCTCGATCACAGGAGCTGCAAGAGGAAAAAAAAAAAAAGAAGAACAGCAACAGTTCTTCACGCACCAGCCAGGCTTGAAGTCAGACCCGAACAGAACAGAACACGGTGCAGTGTGGGGACGTCTGCCGGATACACGTGCGCGCCGGTGCGCGTAAATAGATGCGAGGCAGAAAAAGAGGACGAAAACAAGCAATTTATATTTCGCAAATCGTCTCGGAGTAGTTACACCCTATCAGCTGGTGCACATACTGTGGTAACAAGTTGATTCGGGGGAAAAACCAGAACGTCTGAAAGTTTGAGAGAGAGCCCAAAGGCAGTGACGGGAGGAGGATTTAGCGGTGGAGAAAGAGAGAGGGAGAGAGGGGCTGTTTGATGGAGCTCCACAGCTTTGAGACAGCTTGTTAATTAAAACCCCAAGAGATGAGGCTCTGCAGCCACCGTCCATATCAGAGCACTGCTAACTATACTGACAGCAAGTTACTTAACAAGCGAGCGCCTCAATCCTATACCGGGGTTTTCTTTTTTTTTTTTTTCCTTTTTTTTTTTTCCTTTTTATCACAGGCGAGCAGTGAGATATTCTAATTCGTTAAAATCCCACTGTGGCGCTGAAATATCTTGTTTTCTACTTAAGAAATTATGACAAACCTTTCCGTATTCTCTGTCATGCCAGGGATGGAGCCCAAATGGCTGCTTACGCTCCCCTCCCCAAAAAATCCGCACATCAGCTTAAATGTGGCAAATTCGATTAAGGAGGGGGGGAAGAAAGACATGTCAGAAAATGAGCGAATTAGTCTAGACATAAGGTTGGCTGGTATTAAAATCTTAGCTTTATATTCAGACATTGGAATTATTTCCTCTCTCTCTCTCTCTCTCTCTCTCTCCCCCCACAAAGAAATAAATAAAAAAAAATCAAAAGTAGCTCGAGATGGAGAGAGGCAGATAGGCCTGCGTGCGGACACAAAGAGGGCGACGTCAAGTCAAAACAAAAGAAGATACTGTGTGTGTGTTTCTTTATCCTTTCTTTTTTTTTCTTGGTGAATGCGTTTTCTGATCAATTTCAATCGAGGTCACCGTGCGCTTTGTCCCCATGCATTATTCCACCTTAATTGAACCCCGCAACCCGCCCTTTGCCTGCGGGATCCTCTGCGCAATTTCAATTCTATATGCATGCGTGAGATGATGGCTTGTTAAGTCGAGGAAAACAAATACCAAGAGAGCCTTACTCAAACACTCAAAATGTATGACGGGGCCCATGCCCATTGTTCCAAAAATAATTGAAATGCTGCTTCCCTTCTCTTCCCCCCCCGCTCGCTAATAACGTGTTAGCCAAGTGTAGGCCAACTCATGTAAATAGCACGCGAGAGGAGACGTGGCTTTGGAGGGGAGTGAGGTGAAGCCTGACTGGGTTCGTGTCTTCTGTGGTGGGGGGGAACGGCTGTAGGTGGAGCAGCCCCCGTATACAGTACAAGCGGACCTGCTGTGTTGCACCACCAGGATCCGACGGGGGGGAGGATGTTTGTGGTTTGTGTGTGTGTGTGTGTGTGTGTGTTGGAGGGGGTGTCTACAACAAATGGTAACACAGCTCAATCAACAGTGTTGGTTAGATTGTTCTGGAAAACTAGAAAGATTCTCAATCCCGCAACTTTTCTTGTCTCCAGAAGTTTGTCTCCTCTCCTCTCCTCTCCTCTCCTCTCAGCTAATGAACAAAAAACAAAAAACGCATCACTCTCTTGTTATCGCGAGTATCAGCTATAAATAGACCCTTTACAGAATAAAATGAGCCACCATACTCTCAAAATAATCATCTTTTAATCCTCATCTCGTATTTTAATTGGATATAGTGGAGTTTGTGTTTTAGATGTCTTCACATGAGGGAAAAGATGAAGCCACAGCGAGCGAAACGAGCCAAAACCACCATTCACAGCCCACATGGGCTGCACTTACACTGTTTATCTCCCACCACAGGAGAGGAAGTCTTTTTTTTTCCCTTCTTCTTCTTCTTCTGGATCTGTCCAGTGATCTATTGGCAAATTAAAAGATGGTGAAAATACATGGCTTCCAGTTGGCGATCAGTATGAAGCGCTGTAGATAAAAACACGCTACAGTCTTCATAAAGAGATGCATCTACGCACTTGTATTTGACGTCTTTAAATCATTTACACACTGATGTGTTATTTCAGTTTGCACCGTAAAATGTTTTGGACAAAGGTGAGTAAAACTCGTTTTCAAAATAAGACGTTTCCCAGCAGCAGTGCCTCTGTCCTCCAAATGCGCGTAAAGTGCGTGTTTCTTTGTCACTGGCCGCCGTATTAAGGCCCCCTGCACCTGATCTGTTTGTGGCTGGTCTGGGGCCACGGCGCTTTTTTTTTTTTTTTTTTTTTTTAAGACAGCTGTAAAAGGCTCTCCGAGTCTCCAACACATTCATCAACGTCAGACACCGACAAGCCGCTATTTAGTGAAAGTGTAACTGCAGCAGTATATCTCAGAGCAGAGTGGGCCACTCAGCAAACAATACAATGGACTTTTCCCCCCCCTCCCACCCCTCGGTTGCAAACCAATCTGAAACAGATTATAACGTAGGACAGATGGTTGTTAAAAAAAAATTACAAAAACTTTTATTTTGGATAATAAAAAAATAATAATAATAATTTGAGGCGAGTAAAACGTTGTGTTAGTCATCAGTGAACCTGCAGCAGCCTGCTCAGTGACAGCATGTGTCCGCATTAGTCCAGCAGATTTGAAATCCAAAGTGTTTCCGAATGTCTCTGCTGTGTTCTGCGCTCGGACTGGATTCTCTGGCTGCGTCGTCGAATTAACTGTGCTTGTCTTTAGCTGAAATTAAGGGGACGTTATTTATTTGAAATGGATAATTAACGCCCTTTTATTCCTTTCAACACAATTTAGATTTAAATGAGTGTATATGTTGCACTGCTTAAGCAAACAATTAATTAACTAAAGCTCAAATATTGCGCGATAGTCTGTGTTACTATCGGTTTACATTAAAATTAAACGCTTTGCTGATCGCTGGCTTTAATCGATGTGATTCCACAGCTTAGCAAAACAAACACAAATGTCAGTCGACATAGGATAATGCAATTATGAAAACTCCCCCGCCAGTCACAGCGGCGCGGTTTGCGTGAGACTCGTTCGCAAGCTGCTGATTTTCCTGCTTTTTTAAAAAATGGCTTTGGGAAGGCTGCTCTGTGCTGTGCGGTGCTGTGCTGTGCTGGTGTGGACTGTGGGCTGAGAGCGCAGAGCTGAGGAGAGCGAGAGAGAGAGGGAGAGGGAGAGGGTATGAGGCGGTTCTTGTGTCAGAGGGTCCCACAACGCAGAGCGCCATCTAGCAAACAAAGGTAGCAACAATAATAGCGCGGAGGGTCTGAGACCGAGAGGGCTGCCTTTACGCACACGGCACACAGGGGCGCAGAGGGACGCCACAACAAAGCGCCGCGGTTTAGCGCTCTCAAACACTAAAAACTTTGTGTATCATGCGTGCCACGGCGCGGTCCCGGCCCCGGCCCCGCCGTGCCCGCTCCGCGAGCTCACCGTTTGCACAAGATTAACACGTGATCCCAGCTCGAATCGGTGTATTACCGCGAGTGTTAGTTTTTTCCTTTTTTCAAAATTCTTCCACCGGATCAAATTTTTTAATGAGCATCCGAGAGGGGGTCAAGGCAGCAAACAGTGTAAACAGTGTTTTCAGTGGTCAAGCTTGGAAAAAATGGGAGAACTTTTCTTTTTTTCCCTTTTTTTTTTTTTTTATGTCAGCGTGGGTGCGGAAGGGGAAGGGCGGCAGGTGACTCCCACCACTTGACGAAAATCAATCGATACTATCACTTTCAAGTGAGCTCCATCACAGCGTTTTGCTGGGTATGTGTGTGTGTGCGTGTGTGTGTGGCAAAAGCAAACAATACATCTTCTGTCGACCCATACCTGATTGCACTCATTTCATATATATATATATATATATATATATATATATATATATATATATATATATATATATATATATATGTATATATATATATATACACACACACATATATATATATATATATAGTCTATATGATGCTCCGCCACTGCTGAGAGGTGTTAAGAGCTGGGGTCTGACTAAATAAAAGGAAGAAGAAAGATGTGGAAGCGTGTGTGTGTGTGTGTGTGTGTGTGTCTGTGTAAAATGGTCAGTAATATGCCTCCAACACTCTCATCTTCGCCCACTCGCAGCAATCTTCCCCTACTCATCCTCCCCGCAGCCATTATTTCATATACAAAGACACAACTAAAGTCGTCGTCGTCGTCCCCCCCCCCCACCCTCTCTAACATCATCGCTGGTAATGATGGTGCAATAACAGCAATGGCAGTTATAGGCACATACAGTGTAAGCAGTAATAATGATGAGTAATAATGATAGCAGTGGTAAAAGAAAAAAAAGAGAGAGAGAGAGAGCTGGATCGCGCGTGTAAAGGGGGCACGAGCACTATTAGCGCAGCAATCAATGGGGAGCTATATATCTCCAGTGATCGAGCTGCGATCAAGCGACGGACTCCTCTTGTTATTGTTGATTTTTTTTTTCTAGTCCAGCGAACAAGTGTTTGTTTTTTTTGTTTTTTTAAATCTTATGCATCCACTGGAAAAGCTGGGGGTAATTAATTTAATTAGTGCACCAACCAAACTGAGCAATGGATGAGCAAAACGCATGTAAAAGAAAAAGAAAAGAAATGTGTGTGTTTTAAGTTTTTGGGGGAAATAACATAAATCCACACATTTCGACACGTCGACTTAAGCACGACTTTGACGCGTAATAACGCTAAAGACAACCTGTGAGTGATTAGTCCGGGGGCTCCGTGCGGTGATATATGAACCGAGGTGTCAGGGGCAAAAATTCTCATATTCGTTATCTTGTCATTCGCCCCCTCGACAACCAGCAATTTGTGACAATTTTCGCTCGGTTAAAGGCGTCCAATAATCCCCTTCTCCCCCCCCACCACCACCACCACCACCACCACCACCACCACCACCCCGACACACACACACACACACACACGCACACACACACACAGCCTGCTGCACACTGAAAATAAAGTTTACCCTGCATGGGCACACCTATAACTAGGCCACTAATATAGTTTTAGAAATAATTATAATGGAATTGTGGCTCCTTCCTCTGCAGTGCACCTCACCTAATTTTATTACATACACATAATGATGAAGTGATAAATGTGAAACGTGTGTGTGTGTGTGTGTGTGTGTGTGTGTGTGTGTGTGTGTGTTTGGACGCGCATGGCGGTTGGTAGCTGTGGCCCCCTCGCAGTAAATTGGGGTGTATGCGCGGCAGGAGAGTGCATTAATTGATTTATTAATTAATGTGAGAATACATCTGCAGTTTTTGTCTTTATTAGTTATTATGGCATGCTTCTGCCTCTGTGTGATGTTGTTTACACGATCTGCTGACTGTACTGGGTGTGATCAGCATGGGTGATGTATGACATAAAAAAAACTGAGATGAAAAATACATTTAGATAGTCCTGAAATAATTTTTTTTAAAAAGTATATAGATTGAAAAGAAACACCTTCTAACAACACTGCATGTCCTCCACTGTGTCAGGCAGCTGCAGTATATATCATAGATGCCATTGTAATCATACTCTTCCTCCTTTTTTTCCTTTATTTTTCCCCTCAGAGGTAAATCCTTGATATTCTGCACGATTACCAAAATTGTCCTGTAAAGCCTAGTAATCAGAAAATTATAGGCTCGCTCCGTGGCAAAGCCTCATTCTGGTGCTATAAAAATCTCCTCAGCATTATGGTTCTGTACACAATCCCGCGAGATTACACGAAATGCTCCCACATCAGCGGCATTAAAGGAACTTCCTGACAACCGCGCTGGCCTTCCTCTTTGAATTGATCCATTATTTTATTTGCACAAATCAGAGGGAGCCAGCACTATGGGAGGACCTTGAAAAAGCCCTTCTTTTGTGCACCTAAACCTCTCTGATCCACATGTTTTCTCCCTGCTGCATGTTCTGCAGGCCGTGCCATAGTACTGACACCCCACCTTCCGCCTGCGTGGAAAGGAAAGAGTGAAGATGTGACGGGGCGTATTTGAAGTATATGACGAGCTTT